>NC_052341.1:2587921-2850421 GCF_016432855.1 Salvelinus namaycush | reverse complement strand
TCTGTCTCTCTGCCTACCTACCTACCTGCCTGCCTGTCTGTCTGTCTGCCTGTGTCTGTGTGTTGCTCTGTCTGCCTGCCTGCATATCTACCTGTTTGTCTGTCTGTCCCCCTGTCTACCCGTCTCTCTGGATGTCTATCCAAAAAGCAACAGTCATTGAATTCAGTGTTCCGCCGGTCCACATAACCCTCTGTCGTCGGTTGCCTTCGGCGATAACAGCCTCACCAGGTGCATTGAGACAGAAAATTAAGTCTGCTCTCAAATATGAGCCTTTTCACACAATGCTAAATTGAGATTCTTCCACCCCGCACACAGTGTAATCTGGTGAAAGTCCATCTCAACGTTATCTGACGCAGAACCGAGACGCTGAGATGCATAGGTCGATTTTTATTCAGAGTAGGGAAAGACTTGACTAATGTCGATTAAGTAATAAAGTGTTACTCAATGCTAAGACACATACATGCTCACATGCAATCATATAAGCACACACTTACACACACAAACACACACACACACACACACACACAAACACATACACAAACACACACACTTACACACACACACACTTACACACACAAACACACACACACACTTACACACACAAACACACACACACACAAACACACACTTATACACACACACTTACACCCACAAACACACTTACACACACAAACACACACACTTACACACACAAACACACACACTTACAAACACACACACTTACACACACTTACACAAACACTTACACACACAAACACACACACACACTTACACACACAAACACACACACTTACACAAACACTTACAAACACATACACTTACGCACACAAACACACACACAAGCACACATAAAATACACGCACACAATCATTTCAACACACTTCTGTGTGTCTCTCAGAAAACAGCCATTCTTAGGGAGCTGGGTTGTTTCCAGAGAGATACCAGTTAAAAGAAGAAGTGGAAAAAGACTCCCTCTCTGGCTGTCATCAAGAGAAATGATGCTGCCACTGGAGCATTCCACCAGGATTTACCCATAGCTCACAGTAGCCCGCTGCACAATAAACGTTTATCAATAACGCTGGAGTGGCTGGGACAGGGGAGCGGCTTCTAGCCTCCGCACGGACCTCTGGCAGCACTCTGAGGAGAGGGGGAGAAGGGGAGGGGAGAGGGGGAGGGCAGGGAAGGGAAGGGAAGGGGAGAGGTCTTAGAGAAAGGCCAAAAGATGTGTAATACATTACACGATTTTAAACTGCGATTTTGGATCCAAAATGTTTTGGGGATCACAGCCTAGACAGGGTGGGGTCATGACATTGAGGGACCTAGACAGGGAGGGGTCAGGACAGTGAGGGGCCTAGACAGGGAGGGGTCAGGACAGTGAGGGGCCTAGACAGGGAGGGGTCAGGACATTGAGGGACCTAGACAGGGAGGGGTCAGGACAGTGAGGGGCCTAGACAGGGAGGGGTCAGGACAGTGAGGGGCCTAGACAGGGAGGGGTCAGGACAGTGAGGGACCTAGACAGGGAGGGGTCAGGACAGGGAGGGGCCTAGACAGGGAGGGGTCAGAACAGGGAGGGGCCTAGACAGGGAGGGGTCAGAACAGGGAGGGGTCAGGACAGGGAGGGGCCTAGACAGGGAGCGGTCAGGACAGTGAGGGGGCCTAGACAGGGAGGGGCCTAGACAGGGAGGGGTCAGGACAGGGAGGGGTCAGGACAGGGAGGGGCCTAGACAGGGAGGGGTCAGGACAGGGAGGAGCCTAGACAAGGAAGGGCCTAGACAGGGAGGGGTCAGAACAGGGAGGGGCCTAGACAGGGAGGGGTCAGAACAGGGAGGGGCCTAGACAGGGAGGGGTCAGAACAGGGAGGGGCCTAGACAGGGAGGGGCCTAGACAGGGAGGGGTCAGGATAGGAAGGTGTCCAGACAAGTCGCAATGCGAGCAAACTGGTGTAATGTAAGCACACCGGTCTCAGAATTCAGCATGACAAGATTATACAGACAATTTGCCTAATGTGAATGCTACCACGATGTGCAGATTTTTATGGTCGTGTAGTATATGCCTAACTTAACACGATCCAGTCTTGTGAAACTCTACTGTAGAAGTCTGGTGTTCAGTCGTATTAATAGAAGACAACTTAAAGATGCAACAGAGATCCTTGTTTTGCATTTAAGAATACATCAATGCCTTGGCAAGACAAAGACACATTGGCAGATGCAGAAACAGCCTGGCAAACAGCCAACAGCCTACCAAAACCTATTAAAGACAATACAATACACTGGAGACTCTCTGGCCAATCATCAACCAAGGTGTTGTTAATTAGACCCCTGAATGTGTGTGTGTGTGTGTGTGTGTGTGTGTGTGTGTGTGTGTGTGTGTGTGTGTGTGTGTGTGTGTGTGTGTGTGTGTGTGTGTGTGTGTGTGTGTGTGTGTGTGTGTGTGTGTGTGTGTGTATAGGTAGGAGGATAGAACTGCTCACTTAAACCTCAGCTGCTGTTTCCATAACAACTAATAAACCTAGAAGGTGGCGCCCAATTAAAACCCCATTCTGACGAGCCAAGCGCACTGCGCTTATGCCAAATTTGCATAACTAACGAGTAGGATGAAACAACACACACACACGCACACACACACATTTCTTGTCACAGTTGTTCTGCTGTGTACTAGTCCCATGTTAGCCAATTGGAATTGGAAGCCAGGGGCCTCATTTATCAATATTGCGTAGAAACTATTCTAAAATACTACTTACAAACGGAATTTAGAATGTTGCTACGCATTGAAAAAGTGAGATTCATCAAACAATTCTACGAAAATCATAAGTACACCGGTAGGAGATTACCATTGATGAGTATAAATTGTTTTCGACGTCCATCCATGTCTGAGGACGTCGGGAGATGATATGGAAACTGGCCACTAGGGGGTAACAGGGAGCGATGTCACGTTCAAGTAGGTGTTGGTTTTGCCAGGGCGTTGTGGACAGGGTTGGCGGATATGCGTAAGCATCTGCGTCTGATTCCAAAGGTTGAATCCAGTGATAGAAAGTTGTTTTAGAGATTTTTGTTTTTAAGCCTATGCCAAACCTTAACCCTTACCTTAACCAATCAGAGTTCATGCCTAACCTTAACCCTAGCCTTAAAAAGTTTACATTTCAAAATTGTACATTAGCAAAAACTGGATGTTGTGAAATGACAGTGTATGATCTAGCCTGTCGAGATATGTTGCATGAATTCACAATGGAAATACAAGTAAATCAACAAAAATTATACAATTATTACTCTCACAATTTCACACATTTTAAGGATATATTTTCTCCAAGGGGTGGCAGGTAGCCTGGTGGTTAGAGCGATGGACTAGTAACAGAAAGGTTTCTAGATCGAATCCCTGAGCTGACAAGGTAAAAATCTGTCATTCTGCCCCTGAACAAGGCAGTTAACCCACTGTTCCTAGGCCGTCATTGAAAATAAGAATTTGTTCTTAACTGACTTGCCTGGTTATATATAAAAAATAAAAATGTATATGCTTGGCAAGCAGTTCTCTTATCCCACCGCTTGAAACTGTGCCACGCATGGCCATGGCTGTGCGCAAATTTGCACACACTCTCAAGCAAGCATTCATATTGCTAAATCTCACACTTTGCATGGAAAAGATCCCACGCATGGTTTAAGCACAGATTTGTGCCTACTCATGATTGGTAAATGAGGCCCCAGGTTTTTTCCCCCAGATATGAAGCAGTTTGTTAAGAGCTTGTAGAACACTTCAGCCAACATACCACACACACACACACACACACACACACACACACACACACACACACACACACACACACACACACACACACACACACACACACACACACACACACACACACACACACACTCACACACTCTCTCTCACACACACACACACACACACACACACACACACACACACACACACACACACACACACACACACACACACACACACACACACACACACACACACACACACACGCACGCACACACACACTCTCTCACACACACACACTCACTCACACACACACACACACTCACTCACACACACACACACACACACACTCCCTCACACACACACTCCCTCACACACACACACACACACACACACACACACACACACACACACACACACACACACACACACACACACACACACACACACACACACACACACACACACACACACCTCTAGCCTAATAAAGACAAATCACAGCTTTCTTTGTCCCCCGCGCTTGGTAAGACCCCAGACACGCCAACACACAAACAAACAAACAGACAAACTACGCGGCCTTCCCCGGGCGCGACCCCTCTCTCTGCACCCAAACGTTATCATAACTCCTTTTTTAATGGAAAATCCAATGACAAGCTCAAGGACTGCAGAGAACACAGCCCCCGTCGAAGAAAAAAAAACATTTTACGATCTCAAAGTACAAAAGATAGAAGAAGAGAGAAGGGGGAGGAAATAAATGAAGAGAGAAGAAGAGAGAAGGGGAAGGAAATAAATGAAGAGAGAAGAAGAGAGAAGGGGAAGGAAATAAATGAAGAGAGAAGAAGAGAGAAGGGGAAGGAAATAAAGGAAGAGATAAGAAGAGAGAAGGGGAAGGAAATAAATGAAGAGAGAAGAAGAGAGAAGGGGAAGGAAATAAAAGAAGAGAAAAGGGGAAGGAAATAAAAGAAGAGAGAAGAAGAGAGAAGGGGAAGGAAATAAAAGAAGAGAGAAGAGAGAAGGGGAAGGAAATAAATGAAGAGAGAAGAAGGGAGAAGGGGAAGGAAATAAATGAAGAGAGAAGAAGAGAGAAGGGGAAGGCAATAAAACATAAAGAAAGAGAAAAAGTTGTTAAAGTGTTGGCAGGGCCTGATATCATTGTAAATGGTTAGTGATAGTTGTATTTCTGTCAGGCTGGACCAAGGTAACCGTGGGTGAAGTGGAGGGAGGGAGGGCTGAATTACACTAGCAGGAGAGGGTGAACGTCCTAAATTCCCTATGGGCCCAGGTCAAAAGCAGTGCACTATAAAGGGGAATAGGTTGCCATTTGGGACGTACTCCGGGATGAGGAGGAGGGACAGGCAGCACGGAATAAGAATTCAGCTTCACTTTCTTTCTAGTTGTTCTCTGTTCAACACTACATACAGTACGGCTGAGTACAGCATGAATGTATGCTCTCTCCCTCGCTCTCTCTCTCACACACGTACTTGCGTACCCACGCGCGCACAGACACACACACACGCACACATCTCATCTCAAGGGTGTCCAGAAGAGGGGAGTGAGAACACCAGTTAGCCTGCAGGGCTGTGACCTCCTGCCAAAGTGACCTCCTGCCAAGTTGACCTCCTGCCATAATGATCTCCTGCCATAATGACCTCCTGCCATAAGTCATCCTGCCAAAGTGACCTCCTGCCAAATTGACCTCCTGCCAAAGTGACCTCCTGCCAAAGTGACCTCCTGCCAAAGTGACCTCCCGCCAAATTGACCTCCTGCCAAAGTGACCTCCTGCCAAAGTGACCTCCTGCCATAATGACCTCCTGCCAAGTTGACCTCCTGCCAAATTTACCTCCCGCCAAAGTGACCTCCTGCCAAAGTGACCTCCCGCCATAAAGACCTCCTGCCATAATGACCTCCTGCCAAAGTGACCTCCTGCCAAAGTGATCTCCTGCCAAATTGACCTCCTGCCAAATTTACCTCCCGCCAAAGTGACCTCCTGCCATAATGACCTCCTGCCAAAGTGACCTCCTGCCAAAGTGAACTCAAGCCAAAGTTGCTCCTGTTTGCTGTTTCTTTCCACCTATGTTTTCATCCCCTCTCCTGCCCTTCACTCTGGCCTCTCCCTCACAATCTCTCTGGTGGTCGATTGGAGTTTGTGTTTCATCCCCTCTCCTGCCCTTCACTCTGGCCTCTCCCTCACAATCTCTCTGGTGGTCGATTGGAGTTTGTGTTTCATCCCCTCTCCTGCCCTTCACTCTGGCCTCTCCCTCACAATCTCTCTGGTGGTCGATCGGAGTTTGTGTTTCATCGCTTCACCTGTCAAAGAGGAGGGATAGTGTAATGCTCTTAGGCGTAGTGGGTGCGGAGTCAGGCGCAGGAGGCAGAAGGTACAGAAATAGTGCTTTATTTACGCACAGGACAATCAGACGCGCCAAGCTACTGGGCGCACAACGCGATCGCCCGAAACCAGGACGAAACCAGTCCGGAGGAAAACCCACAACTGAGACGCACTACCACACAATAATGCAGTGGGAAAAACAAGCCCGCACAAAGAGCAGGCGGGCCTCCCGGCTTAAATAGCCCAACTAATCAACCTCAACAAGAAACAGGTGTAACTAAACAGACAAAACCAACAGAAAAGGAAAAGGGATCGGTGGCAGCTAGTAGACCGGTGACGACGACCGCCGAGCGCCGCCCGAACAGGAAGAGGAGCCACCTTCAGTAGGAGTCGTGACAGATAGGAGCCAAATTACAGACATACACACACACAAACACACACAAACACATTGAGCTTTAATATTAGTCTCCCTCTTCATCAGAAAAGAAAACAGTCATTCTCATCAAGCCTCCATCAGCAGGCATCCTCATTTGTCTTATTTCACATGAATCAAAAACATCAACCGGATTTTAAAAAATATGCCCCTCCCATCATTATTCTCATCAGTCCCTAATCCTGATCAATCACACAACCCTCTTATTCATTTCTATTTCAGCGATGCCTTCATTTTTATACACACCAATGTTTATGAATGACTGAGGTTAATACGTCCATACATCACGTCCATGTAACTGCTTGTCAGTCAAATGATGAAATATGTGTTGAGTTCCTGGTTGAATTCTTTCTGTTCCTGTAGCCTGAGATATAGATGAAAGGTGTTCAGCATGACACATGGGGTGAGGTTGCTATGATTAATTATGGGATGGATGACTCCGCCAAGGTCAGAACATCATATATGGAACCATGACCAAGATCATAAATGTTTACACACACACACACACACACACACACACACACACACACACACACACACACACACACACACACACACACACACACACACACACACACACACACACACACACACACACACACAGACACACAAGCCCTATTCTACGAATCAGGTTTGAGGAGTTAGCGAGGTAACTTAGCTCAACTCTGAGTTCAACTTGGGATAACCGGTAACACGACAGGGGCTCACCTTTTAGCCAGGTACGTTTCCATGGCAACAAATCCTTCAGAAATAACCTGCTCCAAGGCAGGCTAACTCCATTAATCCTGAATGAAGTGTCTGAGCCACGAGTTGAGGACCAATGAAATCAGATTCCCTCCCCCTCTTGCAAAGATTGTCATCATCCCCTTCATTTGAGGAAAGACTGACGACGACTGATTAAATGTTTTATTAATCAAATGGTTTTTTTTTGTGTGTTAAAAAATAGTCATGTTAAAATACCTATCCCATTACAAGACGGAATGTATTTGAAACTTCACACACAGTCAAACTTGTGTATGACTTAATACAATAATTATGTCGATAGGAGTGGGGGAAAAAAAGGTTATTGTGCGTTGTTAAACACACCAAAGCACACCAAAGACGGAACTAACGATTAGTAACAAAATAAAAACTGATTTTCTAAGAGCTCCTTTCACACCACAGATTGATGAATTTTGAAAGATAACTTTTCTTTCATTTTGATTTTGGCACAAATGGAAACGTGACACTGACTCGTCCATGGATTGATGTTTCAGCATTGTCTCAATAAAGATTTCAGCGTTCGACTAGCCATGTGTGACATGCACACGCAGATACAAGTCTGCTGGAGTTAGCGGCAGGCGGAGGAGCAATATCCACCGTCGTAGTACGGATGAAGCCTGAGCTGGAATGTGAAGCTAACTGAAGCTGGCTAGCTTTAGAAAAGCCTGAGTAGAGCTATCTTGCTTCGTAGGATACCACTCTGGAATGTGAAACTGGCTAGCTTTAGAAAACCATGAGTATATGTAGCTTGCTTCGTATGATACCACTCTAGGGTGACTCTCCCTGGGTTTGTGCCAATCGGTAGGGTTCTGGTCTGTCCTTCAGTCTGCGTTTCAGTCTGCTTTTCAGTCTGCGTTTCAGTCTGCGTTTCAGTCTGCGTTTCAGTCTGCGTTTCAGTCTGCGTTTCAGTCTGTCCTTCAGTCTGTCCTTCAGTCCTTCTATAGGTCTACCATTAAAGTAATGGTACTTGCCATGGTACTGGCCTAAGGAGCAGCAAGAGGAACTGCCTAACCAACCTTCAGGTTATGCTAAAACCCTACACCCCAATCTGAGCACTCCGTTCTGACACCTCTGTTCTCTTGGCCCTCCCACCCCTACGGGATGGCAACTCCCGCTCAGCCTGGTACAAGCTCTTCTCTGTCCTGGCACCCCCATGGTGGAACCAGCTTCCCCCTGAAGCTAGGACAGCAGAGTCCCTGCCCATCTTCCCCCTGAAGCTAGGACAGCAGAGTCCCTGCCCATCTTCCCCCTGAAGCTAGGACAGCAGAGTCCCTGCCCATCTTCCCCCTGAAGCTAGGACAGCAGAGTCCCTGCCCATCTTCCCCCTGAAGCTAGGACAGCAGAGTCCCTGCCCATCTTCCCCCTGAAGCTAGGACAGCAGAGTCCCTGCATATCTTCTACTTTTTTTCTCTCCTTACTAGCTCTACATTTGCTGATATCTACTTTGTTGAGGAAATATGTACTTACTCTGATTGTGATATGTGGTTGTCCAACCTAGCTATCTTATGAATGCACTAACTGTAAGTCGCTCTGGATAAGAGTGTCTGCTAAATGACTAACATGTACATGTAAAGCCAACAGAGACGGTAAGATTTGAGCCATCCTATGCCACGATTGTTAAGTCTCAGACAAAATTTAATGGCCGTGGACAAATTCTTAGGTCGGAAGCGATTGTCGGACGTCTTGGCTGGTTCAGTGTGACAGGGTCTAGGTCTGCTGGTTCAGTACCACTACGTCTTGGCTGGTTCAGTGTGACAGGGTCTAGGTCTGCTGGTTCAGTACCACTACGTCTTGGCTCGTTCAGGGTGACAGGGTCTAGGTCTGCTGATTCAGTACCACTACGTCTTGGCTGGTTCAGGGTGACAGGGTCTAGGTCTGCTGATTCAGTACCACTACGTCTTGGCTGGTTCAGTACCACTATGTCTGCTGATTCAGTACCACTACGTCTTAGCTGGTTCAGTACCACTATGTCTGCTGATTCAGTACCACTATGTCTTGGCTGGTTCAGTACCACTACGTCTTGGCTGGTTCAGTGTGACAGGGTCTAGGTCCGCTGGTTCAGTCCCACTACGTCTTCGCTCGTTCAGTGAGACAGGGTCTAGGTCTGCTGGTTCAGTACCACTACGTCTTGGCTGGTTCAGTGTGACAGGGTCTAGGTCTGCTGGTTCAGTACCACTACGTCTTGGCTGGTTCAGTGTGACAGGGTCTAGGTCTGCTGGTTCAGTACCACTACGTCTTGGCTGGTTCAGTGTGACAGGATCTAGGTCTGCTGGTTCAGTACCACTCCGTCTTGGCTGGTTCAGTACCACTACGTCTTGGCTGGTTCAGTACCACTAGGTCTGCTGGTTCAGTACCACTCTGTCTTGGCTGGTTCAGTACCACTACGTCTTGGCTGGTTCAGTACCACTATGTCTGCTGATTCAGTACCACTATGTCTTGGCTGGTTCAGTACCACTACGTCTTGGCTGGTTCAGTGTGACAGGGTCTAGGTCCGCTGGTTCAGTCCCACTACGTCTTCGCTCGTTCAGTGTGACAGGATCTAGGTCTGCTGGTTCAGTACCACTCCGTCTTGGCTGGTTCAGTACCACTAGGTCTGCTGGTTCAGTACCACTCTGTCTTGGCTGGTTCAGTACCACTACGTCTTGGCTGGTTCAGTACCACTATGTCTGCTGATTCAGTACCACTATGTCTTGGCTGGTTCAGTACCACTACGTCTTGGCTGGTTCAGTGTGACAGGGTCTAGGTCTGCTGATTCAGTACCGCTACATCTTGGCTGGTTCAGTCCCACTACGTCTTGGCTGGTTCAGTGTGACAGGATCTAGGTCTGCTGGTTCAGTACCACTCCGTCTTGGCTGGTTCAGTACCACTACGTCTTGGCTGGTTCAGTACCACTAGGTCTGCTGGTTCAGTACCACTCTGTCTTGGCTGGTTCAGTACCACTACGTCTTGGCTGGTTCAGTACCACTCCGTCTTGGCTGGTTCAGTACCACTACGTCTGCTGGTTCAGTACCACTACGTCTTGGCTGGTTCAGTACCACTAGGTCTGCTGGTTCAGTACCACTCTGTCTTGGCTGGTTCAGTACCACTACGTCTTGGCTGGTTCAGTACCACTCCGTCTTGGCTGGTTCAATGTGACAGGGTCTAGGTCTGCTGGTTCAGTACCACTACGTGCGGTCGTAGGCTCAGACAAAGTTGAAATGTTGAGCCTTTATTTGTAGTGTTTCCGATCCCGGTGACTGACCAAGAGGAACAAAGCCGGCACTTGAGTATGCACACATTAATTTGATTATTGTGAATAATCAAATTAATATAATAGTTTTAAACAATGACATGCTTTTGCAAAAATAACAATTTCCTTAATAATTTTGTTTACATGGACACATCTGAAATCAGGCTACTGATGGGATTTTGATAAATGCAAAAATTGGCACTCAAAATAAACGTTCTACAACAGCGACCGTGTTATTTTTGGGGGAAGCCTTTGGTTTGGACATATAAAGTCTGGATGTGAAAACTATTTCTAAGATGCATATTTTCTGTTTTTTCGCGAACTCACTTCACTCTTCCATAAGCGTTATTGGTGCTGGCACATATACAGATCAAATACACCACTGACGCAGCCTCGCAAGCCAATCGCAGAATGTGACGACACAACTGAAGCAAATCGTACAATCTGACCAGGTTGATATAAAGATTTTTATCTGGTAACATCGCACAATGTGACGTGATAATCGTAAAAAGACTGAATCCAACGTACAGTCTACAAAGGCCTTAAGACTGGAGTCTACTGAACAGTAGGGTTCTGGTCTGTCCTTCAGTCTTTCTACCATTAACTAGAGTCTAGAGGACTGAACAGTAGGGTTCTGGTCTGTCCTTCAGTCTTTCTACCATTAACTAGAGTCTAGAGGACTGAACGGTAGGGTTCTGGTCTGTCCTTCAGTCTTTCTACCATTAACTAGAGTCTAGAGGACTGAACGGTAGGGTTCTGGTCTGTCCTTCAGTCTTTCTACCATTAACTAGAGTCTAGAGGACTGAACGGTAGGGTTCTGGTCTGTCCTTCAGTCTTTCTACCATTAACTAGAGTCTAGAGGACTGAACGGTAGGGTTCTGGTCTGTCCTTCAGTCTTTCTACCATTAACTAGAGTCTAGAGGACTGAACGGTAGGGTTCTGGTCTGTCCTTCAGTCTTTCTACCATTAACTAGAGTCTAGAGGACTGAACGGTAGGGTTCTGGTCTGTCCTTCAGTCTTTCTACCATTAATTAGAGTCTAGAGGACTGAACAGTAGGGTTCTGGTCTGTCCTTCAGTCTTTCTACCATTAACTAGAGTCTAGAGGACTGAACGGTAGGGTTCTGGTCTGTCCTTCAGTCATTCTACCATTAACTAGAGTCTAGAGGACTGAACGGTAGGGTTCTGGTCTGTCCTTCAGTCTTTCTACCATTAACTAGAGTCTAGAGGACTGAACGGTAGGGTTCTGGTCTGTCCTTCAGTCTTTCTACCATTAACTAGAGTCTAGAGGACTGAACAGTAGGGTTCTGGTCTGTCCTTCAGTCTTTCTACCATTAACTAGAGTCTAGAGGACTGAACAGTAGGGTTCTCGTCTGTCCTTCAGTCTTTCTACCATTAACTAGAGTCTAGAGGACTGAACGGTAGGGTTCTGGTCTGTCCTTCAGTCTTTCTACCATTAACTAGAGTCTAGAGGACTGAACAGTAGGGTTCTGGTCTGTCCTTCAGTTTTTCTACCATTAACTAGAGTCTAGAGGACTGAACAGTAGGGTTCTGGTCTGTCCTTCAGTCTTTCTACCATTAACTAGAGTCTAGAGGACTGAACGGTAGGGTTCTGGTCTGTCCTTCAGTCTTTCTACCATTAACTAGAGTCTAGAGGACTGAACAGTAGGGTTCTGGTCTGTCCTTCAGTCTTTCTACCATTAGAGGACTGAACGGTATAGCTCTTTAAGCAACCAAATATGATAAAGTAAAGTGGTAAGATTTAGCATTGGTTTAATTAGTTTTTCTAAATCTACACTCCACTCCGCCTGTGAAGACACTCACAGCACACACACACACACACACACACACACACACACACACACACACACACACACACACACACACACACACACACACACACACACACACACACACACACACACACACACAGAGACCTTCAGATCCTCGTGGAAAACGCAGCCAACCGATGAGCCAACGCTGAAGCAGCGCTTTCTAAAACCCTACATGACAGGTCTGTGCCTGAGGCTACAAGCTAGCCTTCTCCACTCCTCCCCTATACACTCCTCTTCTCCTCCCTCCATCCACCCCTTCATCAAAGCCCTCCTCTCACACTGACCCTGAGAGGGGGCAGCCATTTACAATTGCCCCCCTGTAGGAAGAGGAGAATGGAGGGAGAAGGGGGAAGGGGTGAGAGAGGAGGAGGGGGAAGGGGGAGAGGGTGGAGGAGGAGGGGAAAGGGGAGAGAGAGGAGAATGAGGGAAGAGGGGGAAGGAGGGAGAGGATAGAGGGGGAGAGTAGCGGGAAGGGTGGAAAGGGTGGAGGGAAGAGGGGGGAGGGGGAAAGGATGGAGGGGGGAGAGTAGCGGGAAGGGGAGGGGGGAGGGTGGAGCAGGGAGGGTGATGGGGATGAGAGAGGAGAGAAGCGTGTGAAATCTCACTGTCTGCTTTAATATTCCTGCAGAGTGAGAAACAGACAGAAAATCGATCACATCATTTTTCCTCCAATATGAAAATCTTAAGGGGGGGAGAGGGGTGAACCCCCCCTCCTTTTCGGTCAATCATGTTTAGTCTCTCTTTCTTACTGTAAACCTAGAAAATAAAAAATGTGATTAAGTGAATCAAAACTATAGCTCATGCCATGTCTACTGGACGAGATCCAAGAGGTAAGGAAGCTCTCTGCCTCTGCTCCAATACCAACAGAACCAGTCAATAATATTAAGCAATGTATTAGGCATGCATTCTGGGTATATATTCTAAATCTGCCACCCAAATGGCACCCTATTACCTATATAGTACACTAATGTTGACCAGAGTAGTGCACTATATAGGGAATAGGGTGCCATTTAGAAAGCATTCCACGGTCTTGGGTTTTTCTAAGTGAGTGAGACCCTATCAAAGGGAGTGAGACCCTAGAAAAAGGAGTGAGACCCTAGCAAAGGGAGTGAGACCCTAGTAAAGTGAGTGAGACCCTAGCAAAGTGAGTGAGACCCTAGCAAAGTGAGTGAGACCTTAGCAAAGTGAGTGAGACCTTAGAAAAGTGAGTGAGACCTTAGAAAAGTGAGTGAGACCCTAGCAAAGTGAGTGAGACCCTAGAAAAATGAGTGAGACCCTAGAAAAGTGAGTGAGACCCGAGAAAAGTGAGTGAGACCCTAGAAAAGTGAGTGAGACCCTAGAAAAGTGAGTGAGACCCTAGAAAAGTGAGTGAGACCCTAGTAAAGTGAGTGAGACCCTAGCAAAGTGAGTGAGACCCTAGCAAAGTGAGTGAGACCTTAGCAAAGTGAGTGAGACCTTAGCAAAGTGAGTGAGACCTTAGAAAAGTGAGTGAGACCCTAGCAAAGTGAGTGAGACCCTAGAAAAGTGAGTGAGATCCTAGAAAAGTGAGTGAGACCCGAGAAAAGTGAGTGAGACCCGAGAAAAGTAGGCAGCTCCAACTGGGTTGAAGGTCTAATGTTTTTGTCTTTGAGACCTTGACAATGAGCCAGACAGAGACAGTTATCTGACATCAGGGTCAGCTAACAGAATAGTCTGACAGCCTGTCTGCCTGTCTCTTATCACCTATCAGGTTTAGTGGTGCCATACTGCCCCAGTGGACTAGAGCAACCTGCACAGGCTCTAAAACAACCCTTACACACTGACACAACCACACACACAACCACACACACTGACACAACCACACACACTGACACAACCACACACACAGACACAACCACACACACTGACACAACCACACACACAACCACACACACTGACACAACCACACACACTGACACAACCACACACACAGACACAACCACACACACTGACACATCCACACACACAACCACACACACTGACACAACCACACACACTGACACAACCACACACACAGACACAACCACACACACTGACACAACCACACACACAACCACACACACAGACACAACCACACACACTGACACAACCACACACACAACCACACATACAGACACAACCACACACACTGACACAACCACATACAGACACAACCACACACACTGACACAACCACACACTCAGACACAACCACACACACTGACACAACCACACACACAACCACACACACTGACACAACCACACACTCAGACACAACCACACACACTCAGACACAACCACACACACAACCACACACACTGACACAACCACACACACTGACACAACCACACACACAACCACACACACTGACACAACCACACACTCAGACACAACCACACACACAGACACAGCCACACACACAGACACAACCACACACACAACCACACATACAGACACAACCACACACTCAGACACAACCACACACACTCAGACACAACCACACACACAACCACACACACTGACACAACCACACACACTGACACAACCACACACTCAGACACAACCACACACACTGACACAACCACACACACAACTACACACACAGACACAACCACACACTCAGACACAACCACACACACAGACACAACCACACACACAACCACACACACAACCACACACACACAGACACACAACCACACAAACAGACACAACCACACACACAGACACAACTACATAGAGACACACAACTACACACACAGACACAACCCTTACACTCAGACACAACCACACACACAGACACAACCACACACACACAGACACACAACCACACACAACCACACACACAGACACAACTACATACAGACACACAACTACACACACAGACACAACCCTTACACTCAGACACAACCACACACACTCAGACACAACTACACACACCAACAGACCTGTACTCACCATAACATACCTATTTTAGTAAACAAACAAAACTTCACACAAACTTCATGAAAAGCAGTGTTCCTGGGAAACGTCTTGACAGAGTCTGATCAATGGGTGTAGATTGCAGAAGAGCAGTTGAGCTCACGTTCCCACTCAATACTGTTATAGTGAGAGAGAGAGAGAGAGAGAGAGAGAGAGAGAGAGAGAGAGAGAGAGAGAGAGAGAGAGAGAGAGAGAGAGAGAGAGAGAGAGAGAGAGAGAGAGAGAGAGAGAGAGAGAGAGAGAGAGAGAGAGAGAGACAGAGAGAGAGAGAGTGAAAGAGAGAGGGAGAGAGGGTGAGAGAGAGAGAGTGAAAGAGAGAGAGAGAGAGAGAGAGAGAGAGAGAGAGAGAGAGAGAGAGAGAGAGAGAGAGAGTGAAAGAGAGAGAGAGAGAGAGAGAGAGAGAGAGAGAGAGAGAGAGAGAGAGAGAGAGAGAGAGAGAGAGAGAGAGAGAGAGAGAGAGAGAGAGAGAGAAAGAGTGAAAGAGAGAAAGAGTGAAAGAGAGAGAGAGAGAGAGAGAGAGAGACAGAGTGAAAGAGAGAGAGTGAAAGAGAGAGAGAGAGAGAGAGAGAGAGAGAGAGAGAGAGAGAGAGAGAGAGAGAGAGAGAGAGAGAGAGAGAGAGAGAGAGAGAGAGAGAGTGAGTAAAGGGCAACCAGGACAGAACAAACACGATTGTAAATACAACCCATTTTTATATATTTTCAGTTTTGTACTTTAACTATTTGCACACAGTTACAACACTGTACATAGCCATTCCATGACATATTTATGTTTACTGTAAACATTTGTATTGTTTATTTCACTTTTGTTTATTATCCATTTCACTTGCTTTGGCAATGTAAACATATCTTTCCCATACCAATAAAGCCCTTTGAATTTTATTGAATTGAGAGAGAGCGTGAGTTAGGGGAACACAGTTGTGGTCTTTCTCAGGTGCTGCTGGGAAATGGTGTTCAGGGGGGTTTTGTCTCTGCTTTGTTGATCAACGATGTCATGGCCTACAATTCATCAATGTCAGCAATACTCATCTGATACTTTATGATATTATTGTATTACATCACAGGTACGGGTAGGAGGTGATTGACCCCCCCCCCCCCACACACCTCAATACACACACACACAATGCCCCCTAAGACACACACACACAATGCCCCCCAAGACACACACAAGCAAGCACGCACGCACACACACACACACACACACACACACACACACACACACACACACACACACACACACACACACACACACACACACACACACACACACACACACACACACTGCCCCCCAAAACGCATACACACACACACAGGACCACACACACCCCTCCCTTTGTGAGATTGTAAATGAGAAGAGACTCAACCATGCGTTGGCCCTCATTAATCTGTGCTCTGCTCTACTCTGCTGCTCACTCTTGATTCATGAAGAGCAACCTTTACTGACATCAAGCATGACTGATAGCCAATACACACACACACACACACACACTTGAATAAACATGCACAGAACTTAAACAAACACACACACACAAACCTAAACACATAAATTTACATTTACATTTACCCCTCTCTACCCCACTCTGCCTAGGGCCCTTTCATGTAAAGACTAAAGAGGACTGTTTTTGTGTGTGTGTGTGTGTGTGTGTGTGTGTGTGTGTGTGTGTGTGTGTGTGTGCGTGCGTGCGTGCGTGCGTGCGTGCGTGCGTGCGTGCGTGCGTGCGTGCGTGCGTGCGTGCGTGTGTGTGCGTGTGTGTGTGCGTGTGTGCGTGTCCTAGCTCTGCTCTGTTAGAATAAGGAGAAGAGGGGTGAGGTAATGGTCACTGTACAGTGATTACACATACTCCTCCTCCATCACAGTCTTACCATGAGGAAACCCCTGCTGGTTACAAGTCACCTTCTGTCCTTACTGACCGAGAGAAGAACAGAAGGTGGGGGAGAGAAGGAGATAGAGAGAGAGAGAGAGAGAGAGAGAGAGATATGGAAGGAGGTAGCGAGAGAGCAGGAAGAGAGTGAAGGATGGCGGAAGGACGGAAAGAGAGAGAGATGGGAGAGGAAATGAGAGGGAAGGACGGAAAGAGGGACAGCAACAGAGAGAGTAAGATACGGAAAGAGAAAGAGATGGAGGAAGAGTGAGAGCGACTGAGAGAAAGGCTGCGTATCAGTCCTGTGTGTGTAAAACAGGGTTATAGGTTGTCAATCTATCAGAGATCAGTATAGGCCCCTGGCCCAGCCCAGCCAGTAGGTCTGGAGAACAAGTCACCTGCTGCCATCTCTACCCCTCTGATCACATCTCTCACTGACAAACAGAGACAGGAGGGCGGGAGGGAGCCCTGAGACATGACCCTCTAATCTGTCTTCCTGTCTCCTACCTTCAGCCTCCTGGTAGAGGTAACCAGGGAGAGAGGTTGCCCTGAGACATGGCCCTCTAATCTGTCTTCCTGTCTCCTACCTTCAGCCTCCTGGTAGAGGTAACCAGGGAGGGAGGGAGGGAGCCCTGAGACATGGCCCTCTAATCTGTCTTCCTGTCTCCTACCTTCAGCCTCCTGGTAGAGGTAACCAGGGAGAGAGGGAGCCCTGAGACATGGCCCTCTACTCTGTCTTCCTGTCTCCTACCTTCAGCCTCCTGGTAGAGGTAACCAGGGCGGGAGGGAGCCCTGAGACATGGCCCTCTACTCTGTCTTCCTGTCTCCTACCTTCAGCCTCCTGGTAGAGGTAACCAGGGAGAGAGGTTGCCCTGAGACATGGCCCTCTAATCTGTCTTCCTGTCTCCTACCTTCAGCCTCCTGGTAGAGGTAACCAGGGAGGGAGGTTGCCCTGAGACATGTCCCTCTAATCTGTCTTCCTGTCTCCTACCTTCAGCCTCCTGGTAGAGGTAACCAGGGAGAGAGGTTGCCCTGAGACATGGCCCTCTAATCTGTCTTCCTGTCTCCTACCTTCAGCCTCCTGGTAGAGGTAACCAGGGAGGGAGGTTGCCCTGAGACATGTCCCTCTAATCTGTCTTCCTGTCTCCTACCTTCAGCCTCCTGGTAGAGGTAACCAGGGAGGGAGGTTGCCCTGAGACATGACCCTCTAATCTGTCTTCCTGTCTCCTACCTTCAGCCTCCTGGTAGAGGTAACCAGGGAGAGAGGTTGCCCTGAGACATGACCCTCTAATCTGTCTTCTTGTCTCCTACCTTCAGCCTCCTGGTAGAGGTAACCAGGGAGAGAGGGAGCCCTGAGACATGGCCCTCTACTCTGTCTTCCTGTCTCCTACCTTCAGCCTCCTGGTAGAGGTAACCAGGGCGGGAGGGAGCCCTGAGACATGGCCCTCTACTCTGTCTTCCTGTCTCCTACCTTCAGCCTCCTGGTAGAGGTAACCAGGGAGAGAGGTTGCCCTGAGACATGGCCCTCTAATCTGTCTTCCTGTCTCCTACCTTCAGCCTCCTGGTAGAGGTAACCAGGGAGGGAGGTTGCCCTGAGACATGGCCCTCTAATCTGTCTTCATGTCTCCTACCTTCAGCCTCCTGGTAGAGGTAACCAGGGAGAGAGGTTGCCCTGAGACATGGCCCTCTAATCTGTCTTCCTGTCTCCTACCTTCAGCCTCCTGGTAGAGGTAACCAGGGAGGGAGGTTGCCCTGAGACATGGCCCTCTAATCTGTCTTCATGTCTCCTACCTTCAGCCTCCTGGTAGAGGTAACCAGGGAGAGAGGTTGCCCTGAGACATGGCCCTCTAATCTGTCTTCCTGTCTCCTACCTTCAGCCTCCTGGTAGAGGTAACCAGGGAGAGAGGTTGCCCTGAGACATGGCCCTCTACTCTGTCTTCCTGTCTCCTACCTTCAGCCTCCTGGTAGAGGTAACCAGGGAGAGAGGTTGCCCTGAGACATGGCCCTCTAATCTGTCTTCCTGTCTCCTACCTTCAGCCTCCTGGTAGAGGTAACCAGGGAGAGAGGTTGCCCTGAGACATGGCCCTCTACTCTGTCTTCCTGTCTCCTACCTTCAGCCTCCTGGTAGAGGTAACCAGGGAGAGAGGGAGCCCTGAGACATGGCCCTCTAATCTGTCTTCCTGTCTCCTGCCTTCAGCCTCCTGGTAGAGGTAACCAGGGAGGGAGGTTGCCCTGAGACATGACCCTCTAATCTGTCTTCCTGTCTCCTACCTTCAGCCTCCTGGTAGAGGTAACCAGGGAGAGAGGTTGCCCTGAGACATGACCCTCTACTCTGTCTTCCTGTCTCCTACCTTCAGCCTCCTGGTAGAGGTAACCAGGGAGGGAGGGAGGGAGCCCTGAGACATGACCCTCTACTCTGTCTTCCTGTCTCCTGCCTTCAGCCTCCTGGTAGAGGTAACCAGGGAGGGAGGTTGCCCTGAGACATGGCCCTCTACTCTGTCTTCCTGTCTCCTACCTTCAGCCTCCTGGTAGAGGTAACCAGGGAGAGAGGTTGCCCTGAGACATGGCCCTCTAATCTGTCTTCCTGTCTCCTACCTTCAGCCTCCTGGTAGAGGTAACCAGGGAGGGAGGTTGCCCTGAGACATGGCCCTCTACTCTGTCTTCCTGTCTCCTACCTTCAGCCTCCTGGTAGAGGTAACCAGGGAGAGAGGGAGCCCTGAGACATGACCCTCTAATCTGTCTTCCTGTCTCCTACCTTCAGCCTCCTGGTAGAGGTAACCAGGGAGAGAGGGAGCCCTGAGACATGGCCCTCTACTCTGTCTTCCTGTCTCCTACCTTCAGCCTCCTGGTAGAGGTAACCAGGGAGAGAGGTTGCCCTGAGACATGGCCCTCTACTCTGTCTTCCTGTCTCCTACCTTCAGCCTCCTGGTAGAGGTAACCAGGGAGAGAGGGAGCCCTGAGACATGGCCCTCTACTCTGTCTTCCTGTCTCCTACCTTCAGCCTCCTGGTAGAGGTAACCAGGGAGAGAGGGAGCCCTGAGACATGGCCCTCTACTCTGTCTTCCTGTCTCCTACCTTCAGCCTCCTGGTAGAGGTAACCAGGGAGAGAGGTTGCCCTGAGACATGACCCTCTACTCTGTCTTCCTGTCTCCTACCTTCAGCCTCCTGGTAGAGGTAACCAGGGAGGGAGGGAGGGAGCCCTGAGACATGGCCCTCTACTCTGTCTTCCTGTCTCCTACCTTCAGCCTCCTGGTAGAGGTAACCAGGGAGAGAGGTTGCCCTGAGACATGACCCTCTACTCTGTCTTCCTCTCTCCTACCTTCAGCCTCCTGGTAGAGGTAACCAGGGAGGGAGGGAGCCCTGAGACATGTCCCTCTACTCTGTCTTCCTGTCTCCTACCTTCAGCCTCCTGGTAGAGGTAACCAGGGAGGGAGGGAGCCCTGAGACATGGCCCTCTACTCTGTCTTCCTGTCTCCTACCTCCAGCCTCCTGGTAGAGGTAACCAGGGAGAGAGGTTGCCCTGAGACATGACCCTCTACTCTGTCTTCCTGTCTCCTACCTTCAGCCTCTTTTGTCTCTTTCTCTCTTTTCATTCCCTCAGGTATTCCCCTGTAATGTCCTAGGACCATAGGACAGCTCCTCCCAGTAAAACAAATAGAGGGCTTCCACGATGACATCACCCTGACGCCTTGACCTCTGACCCACTCTTCAGATCTAATGTTATGTGTCACATGCTTTGTAATCAAGAGGTGTAAAACTAACAGTGAAATGTTTGATTACAGCCCCTTCCCAACAATGCATTGAGAGAAAAAAAAGAGAAATAACTGAAAAATAATAAATACACAATGAGTAAAAATAACTTGGCTATATACACGGGGTACGAGTACCGAGTCAATCTGCAGGGGTACAAGGTAATTGAGGTAGATATGTACGTATACAGGATAGATAAAGTGACTAGGCAACAGGATAGATAATAAACTGTAACAGCAGCGTATTTGGTGAGTCAAAAGAGTTGGCGTAAAAAGGGTCAATGCAGATAGCTACCCGGATTAACAGTCTTATGGCTTGGGAGTAGAAGCTGTTCAGGGTCCTGTTGGTTCCAGACCTGGTACATCTGTACCGCCTGCCCTGTGGTAGCAGAGAGAACAGTCTATGACTTGGGTGGCTGGAGTCTGACAAATGTTTAGGGTCTTCCTCTGACCCCGTCTGGTATAGAGGTCCTGGATGGCAGGGAGATCGGCCCTAGTGATGTACTGGGCCGTACGCAGTATCCTCTGTAGCGCTTTGTGTTCGGGTGCCAAGAAGTTGCCATACCAAGCGTTGATGCAGCCAGTCAAGATGCTCTCAATGGTGCAGCTGTAGAACTTTAAAGATCTGAGGGCCCATGCCGATTCTTTTCAGCCTCCTGATGGGGAAGAGGTGTTGTTGTGCCCATTTCACAACTCTGTTGGTGTGTAGACCATGATCATTCCTTAGAGATGTGGACAACGAGGAAATTGAATCCCTCAACCTGCTCCACTACAGTCCCGTTGATGTGTTTGCGGCTGTGCTTGGCCCTCCATTTCCTGTAGTCCACGATGCAGCTCCTTTGTCTTGCTGATGTTGAGGGAGAGGTTGTTGTCCTGGCACCACACTGCCAGGTCTCAGCCTACAGGGAGGAGGTCAGTCTCATGGTTGTCGGTGATCAGGCCTACCACCGTTGTGTCATCTGCAAACTTAATGATGGTGTTGGAGTCGTGCAAGGCCATGCAGTCGTAGGTGAACAGGGAGTGCTGGAGGGGGTTAAGCATGAGGGGCCCCCGTGTTGAGGGTCAGCGTGGCAGATGTGTTGTTGCCTACTCTCACCACCTGGGGGCGACCCGCCAGGAAGTCTAGGATCCAGTTGGTAGAGGGAAGTGTTTAATCCCAGAGTCCTTAGTGATGATGTTAATGAAATGAATTAATCAAATGGCCACTGGACTATTTACATTGACCCCCCCCCCCCCCCCCCCCCCTTCCATCTGTTTTGTAGACTCCTGCTACTCGCTGTTTATTATCGTTGCATAATCACTTTACCCTACCTACATGTACAAATTACCTCAACTACTACCTGCACCCCCGCACACTGACTCGGTATACCCCCTGTATACCCCCTGTATACAGCCTCCACACTGACTCGGTACCGGTACCCCCTGTATATAGCCTCGTTATTGTTATGTTACTGTTACTTGTTATAATTGTTTGGTGTTTTTTACTTTAGTTTATTTGGTAAATATTTTCTTAACTCTTCTTGAACTGCACTGTTGGTTAAGGGCTTGTAAGAAAGCATTTCATAGTAAGGTCTACACTTGTTGTATTCGGCGCTTGTGACAAATAAACATTTATTTGATCTTGGAGGTGCTTCTTTTGTCCAGGTGGGAAACGGCACTGTGGAGTGCAATAGAGATTCTGTCATCTGTGGATCTGTTGGGGCGGTATGCATATTGGAGTGGGTCCAGAGTGTCTGGGATGATGGTGTTGATGTGAGCCATGACCAGCCTTTCAAAGCATTTCATGGCTACAGATGTGAGTGCTATAGGGCGATAGTCATTTAGACAGGTTACCTTGGCGTTCTTGGGGACAGGGACTATAGCGGTCTGCTTGAAACATGTAGGTATTACAGACTGGGTCAGAAAGAGGTTGAAAATGTCAGTGAAGACACTAATGGTAATCCATCTGGCCCTGGGCCTTGTGAATGTTAAACTGTTTAAAGGACTTACTCACATCGGCTACGGAGTGCGTGATCACACAGCTGGAGCTCTCATGCGGGGTTCAGTGTTGCTAGTCTCGAAGGGAGCATAAAAGGTATTTAGCTCGTCTGGTAGGCTCGCGTCACTAGGCAGCTCATGGCTGTTTTTCCCTTTGTAATACGTGACAGTTTGCAAGCCCTGCCCCATCCAACGAGCGTCAGAGTCGGTGTAATATTATTCAATCTTGGTCCTGTATTGATGCTTTGCCTTTTTGATGGTTCGTCGGAGAGCTAGTACTGCGTAGTGTAAGTACTGCTTAGTGTAAGTACTGCGTAGAGTTAGCACTGCGTAGAGTTAGTACTGCGTAGAGTTAGTACTGTGTAGTTAGTACTGCGTAGAGTTAGTACTGCATAGAGTTAGTACTGCTTAGTGTAAGTACTGCGTAGAGTTAGTACTGCGTAGAGTTAGTACTGCGTAGAGTAAGTACCGCGTAGAGTTAGTACTGCGTAGAGTTAGTACTGCGTAGAGTTAGTACTGCGTAGAGTTAGTACTGCGTAGAGTTAGTACTGTGTATAGTTAGTACTGCGTAGAGTAAGTACCGCGTAGAGTTAGTACTGCGTAGAGTTAGTACTGCGTAGAGTTAGTACTGCGTAGAGTTAGTACTGCGTAGAGTAAGTACTGCGTAGAGAAAGTACTGCGTAGAGTAAGTACTGCGTAGAGTTAGTACTGCGTAGAGTTAGTACTGCGTAGAGTAAGAACTGCGTAGAGTAAGTACTGCATAGTGTAAGTACTGCGTAGAGTAAGTACTGCGTAGAGTTAGTACTGCGTAGAGTAAGTACTGCGTAGAGTTAGAACTGCGTAGAGTTAGTACTGCGTAGAGTTAGTACTGTGTAGTTAGTACTGCGTAGAGTTAGTACTGCATAGAGTTAGTACTGCATAGAGTAAGTACTGTGTAGAGTTAGTACTGTGTAGAGTTAGTACTGCGTAGAGTTAGTACTGCGTAGAGTTAGTACTGCGTAGAGTTAGTACTGTGTAGTTAGTACTGCGTAGAGTTAGTACTGCATAGAGTTAGTACTGCATAGAGTAAGTACTGCGTAGAGTAAGTACTGCGTAGAGTTAGTACTGTGTAGAGTTAATACTGTGTAGAGTTAGTACTGTGTAGAGTAAGTACTGTGTAGTTAGTACTGCGTAGAGTTAGTACTGTGTAGAGTAAGTACTGCATAGAGTAAGTACTGCGTAGAGTAAGTACTGCGTAGAGTTAGTACTGTGTAGTTAGTACTGCGTAGAGTTAGTACTGTGTAGAGTTAGTACTGCGTAGAATTAGTAATGTGTAGTTAGTACTGCGCAGAGTTAGTACTGTGTAGAGTTAGTACTGCGTAGAATTAGTAATGTGTAGTTAGTACTGCGTAGAGTTAGTACTGTGTAGAGTTAGTACTGCGTAGAATTAGTAATGTGTAGTTAGTACTGCGCAGAGTTAGTACTGTGTAGTTAGTACTGCATAGAGTTAATACTGCATAGAGTTAGTACAATGTAGAGTTAGTACTGCGTAGAGTTAGTACTGCGTAGAGTAAGTACTGCGTAGAGTTAGTACTGCGTAGAGTTAGTACTGCGTAGAGTTAGTACTGTGTAGTTAGTACTGCGTAGAGTTAGTACTGCATAGAGTTAGTACTGCTTAGTGTAAGTACTGCGTAGAGTTAGTACTGCGTAGAGTTAGTACTGCGTAGAGTTAGTACTGTGTAGAGTTAGTACTGTGTAGAGTTAGTACTGTGTATAGTTAGTACTGCGTAGAGTAAGTACCGCGTAGAGTTAGTACTGCGTAGAGTTAGTACTGCGTAGAGTTAGTACTGCGTAGAGTTAGTACTGCGTAGAGTTAGTACTGCGTAGTGTAAGTACTGCTTAGTGTAAGTACTGCGTAGAGTTAGCACTGCGTAGAGTTAGTACTGCGTAGAGTTAGTACTGTGTAGTTAGTACTGCGTAGAGTTAGTACTGCATAGAGTTAGTACTGCTTAGTGTAAGTACTGCGTAGAGTTAGTACTGCGTAGAGTTAGTACTGCGTAGAGTAAGTACCGCGTAGAGTTAGTACTGCGTAGAGTTAGTACTGCGTAGAGTTAGTACTGCGTAGAGTTAGTACTGCGTAGAGTTAGTACTGTGTATAGTTAGTACTGCGTAGAGTAAGTACCGCGTAGAGTTAGTACTGCGTAGAGTTAGTACTGCGTAGAGTTAGTACTGCGTAGAGTAAGTACTGCGTAGAGAAAGTACTGCGTAGAGTAAGTACTGCGTAGAGTTAGTACTGCGTAGAGTTAGTACTGCGTAGAGTAAGAACTGCGTAGAGTAAGTACTGCATAGTGTAAGTACTGCGTAGAGTAAGTACTGCGTAGAGTTAGTACTGCGTAGAGTAAGTACTGCGTAGAGTTAGAACTGCGTAGAGTTAGTACTGCGTAGAGTTAGTACTGTGTAGTTAGTACTGCGTAGAGTTAGTACTGCATAGAGTTAGTACTGCATAGAGTAAGTACTGTGTAGAGTTAGTACTGTGTAGAGTTAGTACTGCGTAGAGTTAGTACTGCGTAGAGTTAGTACTGCGTAGAGTTAGTACTGTGTAGTTAGTACTGCGTAGAGTTAGTACTGCATAGAGTTAGTACTGCATAGAGTAAGTACTGCGTAGAGTAAGTACTGCGTAGAGTTAGTACTGTGTAGAGTTAATACTGTGTAGAGTTAGTACTGTGTAGAGTAAGTACTGTGTAGTTAGTACTGCGTAGAGTTAGTACTGTGTAGAGTAAGTACTGCATAGAGTAAGTACTGCGTAGAGTAAGTACTGCGTAGAGTTAGTACTGTGTAGTTAGTACTGCGTAGAGTTAGTACTGTGTAGAGTTAGTACTGCGTAGAATTAGTAATGTGTAGTTAGTACTGCGCAGAGTTAGTACTGTGTAGAGTTAGTACTGCGTAGAATTAGTAATGTGTAGTTAGTACTGCGTAGAGTTAGTACTGTGTAGAGTTAGTACTGCGTAGAATTAGTAATGTGTAGTTAGTACTGCGCAGAGTTAGTACTGTGTAGTTAGTACTGCATAGAGTTAATACTGCATAGAGTTAGTACAATGTAGAGTTAGTACTGCGTAGAGTTAGTACTGCGTAGAGTAAGTACTGCGTAGAGTTAGTACTGCGTAGAGTTAGTACTGCGTAGAGTTAGTACTGCGTAGAGTTAGTACTGTGTAGTTAGTACTGCGTAGAGTTAGTACTGCATAGAGTTAGTACTGCTTAGTGTAAGTACTGCGTAGAGTTAGTACTGCGTAGAGTTAGTACTGCGTAGAGTAAGTACCGCGTAGAGTTAGTACTGCGTAGAGTTAGTACTGCGTAGAGTTAGTACTGCGTAGAGTTAGTACTGCGTAGAGTTAGTACTGTGTATAGTTAGTACTGCGTAGAGTAAGTACCGCGTAGAGTTAGTACTGCGTAGAGTTAGTACTGCGTAGAGTTAGTACTGCGTAGAGTTAGTACTGCGTAGAGTAAGTACTGCGTAGAGAAAGTACTGCGTAGAGTAAGTACTGCGTAGAGTTAGTACTGCGTAGAGTTAGTACTGCGTAGAGTAAGAACTGCGTAGAGTAAGTACTGCGTAGAGTAAGTACTGCATAGTGTAAGTACTGCGTAGAGTAAGTACTGCGTAGAGTTAGTACTGCGTAGAGTAAGTACTGCGTAGAGTTAGAACTGCGTAGAGTTAGTACTGCGTAGAGTTAGTACTGTGTAGTTAGTACTGCGTAGAGTTAGTACTGCATAGAGTTAGTACTGCATAGAGTAAGTACTGTGTAGAGTTAGTACTGTGTAGAGTTAGTACTGCGTAGAGTTAGTACTGCGTAGAGTTAGTACTGCGTAGAGTTAGTACTGTGTAGTTAGTACTGCGTAGAGTTAGTACTGCATAGAGTTAGTACTGCATAGAGTAAGTACTGCGTAGAGTTATTACTGCGTAGAGTTAGTACTGTGTAGAGTTAATACTGTGTAGAGTTAGTACTGTGTAGAGTAAGTACTGTGTAGTTAGTACTGCGTAGAGTTAGTACTGTGTAGAGTAAGTACTGCATAGAGTAAGTACTGCGTAGAGTAAGTACTGCGTAGAGTTAGTACTGTGTAGTTAGTACTGCGTAGAGTTAGTACTGTGTAGAGTTAGTACTGCGTAGAATTAGTAATGTGTAGTTAGTACTGCGCAGAGTTAGTACTGTGTAGAGTTAGTACTGCGTAGAATTAGTAATGTGTAGTTAGTACTGCGTAGAGTTAGTACTGTGTAGAGTTAGTACTGCGTAGAATTAGTAATGTGTAGTTAGTACTGCGCAGAGTTAGTACTGTGTAGTTAGTACTGCATAGAGTTAATACTGCATAGAGTTAGTACAATGTAGAGTTAGTACTGCGTAGAGTTAGTACTGCGTAGAGTAAGTACTGCGTAGAGTTAGTACTGCGTAGAGTTAGTACTGCGTAGAGTTAGTACTGTGTAGTTAGTACTGCGTAGAGTAAGTACTGCGTAGAGTAAGTACTGTAGAGTTAGTACTGTGTAGAGTTAGTACTGTGTAGAGTTAGTACTGTGTAGAGTTAGTACTGTGTAGAGTTAGTACTGTAGAGTTAGTACTGTGTAGAGTTAGTACTGTGTAGAGTTAGTACTGTGTAGAGTTAGTACTGCATAGAGTAAGTACTGCGTAGAGTAAGTACTGCGTAGAGTTAGTACTGTAGAGTTAGTACTGCGTAGAGTTAGTACTGTGTAGAGTAAGTACTGCGTAGAGTTAGTACTGTAGAGTTAGTACTGCGTAGAGTTAGTACTGTGTAGAGTTAGTACTGTAGAGTTAGTACTGTAGAGTTAGTACTGTGTAGAGTTAGTACTGTAGAGTTAGTACTGTGTAGAGTTAGTACTGTAGAGTTAGTACTGTGTAGAGTTAGTACTGTAGAGTTAGTACTGTGTAGAGTAAGTACTGCGTAGAGTAAGTACTGCGTAGAGTTAGTACTGCGTAGAGTTAGTACTGTAGAGTTAGTACTGTGTAGAGTAAGTACTGCGTAGAGTAAGTACTGCGTAGAGTTAGTACTGTAGAGTTAGTACTGCGTAGAGTTAGTACTGTGTAGAGTAAGTACTGCGTAGAGTTAGTACTGTAGAGTTAGTACTGCGTAGAGTTAGTACTGTGTAGAGTTAGTACTGTGTAGTTAGTACTGCGTAGAGTTAGTACTGTAGAGTTAGTACTGCGTAGAGTTAGTACTGTGTAGAGTTAGTACTGCGTAGAGTTAGTACTGCGTAGAGTTAGTACTGTAGAGTTAGTACTGCGTAGAGTTAGTACTGTGTAGAGTTAGTACTGTGTAGTTAGTACTGCGTAGAGTTAGTACTGTGTAGAGTTAGTACTGTGTAGTTAGTACTGTGTAGAGTTAGTACTGCGTAGAGTTAGTACTGCATAGAGTTAGTACTGTGTAGTTAGTACTGCGTAGAGTTAGTACTGTGTAGAGTTAGTACTGTGTAGAGTAAGTACTGCGTAGAGTTAGTACTGCGTAGAGTTAGTACTGCGTAGAGTTTGTACTGTGTAGAGTTAGTACTGTGTAGAGTAAGTACTGCGTAGAGTTAGTACTGCATAGAGTTAGTACTGCGTAGAGTTAGTACTGCGTAGAGTTAGTACTGCGTAGAGTTAGTACTGTGTAGAGTAAGTACTGCGTAGAGTTAGTACTGCGTAGAGTTAGTACTGCGTAGAGTTAGTACTGTGTAGAGTAAGTACTGCGTAGAGTTAGTACTGCGTAGAGTTAGTACTGTGTAGTTAGTACTGTGTAGTTAGTACTGTGTAGAGTTAGTACTGTGTAGAGTAAGTACTGCGTAGAGTTAGTACTGCGTAGAGTTAGTACTGCGTAGAGTTAGTACTGCGTAGAGTTAGTACTGCATAGAGTTAGTACTGTGTAGAGTAAGTACTGCGTAGAGTTAGTACTGCGTAGAGTTAGTAGTGCGTAGAGTTAGTACTGCGTAGAGTTAGTACTGCGTAGAGTTAGTACTGCATAGTGTAAGTACTGCGTAGAGTTAGTACTGCGTAGAGTTAGTACTGCGTAGAGTTAGTACTGCGTAGAGTAAGTACTGCGTAGAGTTAGTACTGCGTAGAGTTAGTACTGCGTAGAGTTAGTACTGCGTAGAGTTAGTACTGCGTAGAGTTAGTACTGCATAGAGTTAGTAGTGCGTAGAGTTAGTACTGCGTAGAGTTAGTACTGCGTAGAGTTAGTAGTGCGTAGAGTTAGGGCCTAAAGCTAATACGTACGCACTAATGCAACATAAAAATAATGACAGAATGTATCCTATAGATATTAATTTTTTATCCTTTGTTTTCCTGCCCGCCACCCACCCACCCTTCATCCTCACAATATTTCATGACCTTAAACCCACCTGCCCCACACATATAACCATGGGGACTGCAGGTTATGAGTCAACCTTGTGTGAGTGTCTGTGGGGTATCATGTAGTGTGTGTGTGTGTGTGTGTGTGTGTGTGTGTGTGTGTGTGTGTGTGTGTGTGTGTGTGTGTGTGTGTGTGTGTGTGTGTGTGTGTGTGTGTGTGTGTGTGTGTGTGTGTGGTGTATCATGTAGTGTGTGTGTGTGTGTGTGTGTGTGTGTGTGTGTGTGTGTGTGTGTGTGTGTGTGTGTGTGTGTGTGTGTGTGTGTGTGTGTGTGTGTGTGTGTGTGTGTGTGTGTGTGTGTGTGTGTGTGTGTGTGTGTGTGTGTGTGTGTGGTGTATCATGTAGTGTGTGTGTATCATGTAGTGTGAGTGTGTGTTAGATGTAGATGAGGTTTCTCTGCTGTAGGGGGAATGGGCTGCGGTTGGCTGGGCTGCCAGAAGACGGCTCCATGGAAAAGAACGACTTTTTAAATTACCCATACATCACTGTCAGACACTGCTGCACAGCAGAGCTACAGAGTCCACGCGTACACACACATGTGTATACACACACACACACATATACAGAGACATATATATACAAAAGTATGTGGACCCCAGCTCAGTCCCCTGCTCGTCGAACATCTCATTCCTAAATCATGTGCATTAATATGGAGTTGGTCCCCCTTTGCTGCTATACTAGCCTCCACTCTTCTGGGAAGGCTTTCCACTAGATGTTGGAACATTGCTGGGGGGGGGGGGGACTTGCTTCCATTCAGCCACAAGAGCATTAGTAGGGTCGGGCACTGATGTTGGGCGAGTAGGCCTGGCTCATTGTTGGCATTCCAATTCATCCAAAAGGTGTTCGATGTGGTTGAGTGCAGGGCTCTGTGCAGGCCAGTTAAGTTCTTCCACACAGATCTCGACAAACTACCTCCTCCACCAAACTGTACAGTTGGCACTATGCGTTGGGGAAGGTCAGATGGTGAAGCATGATTTATCACTCCAGAGAACGCGAGTCCAATGGCGGCGAGCTTTACACCACTCCAGCCGACGTTTGGCACTGTGCATGGTGATCTTAGGCTTGAAGATTGAACTCGTTGGCTTGAACGCCAAGCGTCACCTCTGAAGGAAACTGGCACCATCCCTACGGTGAAGCATGGTGGAGGCAGCATCATACTGTGTGGATGTTTTTCAGAGACAGGGACTGGAAGACTGGTCAGGATGGAGGAAAAGATGAATGCAGCAAAGTACAGAGAGTTCCTTGATGAAAACCTCCTCCAGAGCACTCAGGACCTCAGACTGGGGTGAATCTTCACCTTCCAACAGGACAACGACCCTAAGCACACAGCCAAGACAACGCAGGAGTGGCTTCGGGACAAGTCTCTGAATGTCTTTGAGTGGCCCAGCGAGAGGCCGAACTTGAACCTGATCGAACATCTCTGGAGAGAACTGACAATAGCTGTGCAGCAACGCTCCCCGTCCAACCTGACAGAGCTTGAGAGGATTTGCCAAAATTTCTACAAAACTGTTTTTGCTTTGTCATTATGGGGTATTGTGTGCAGATTATTGAGGAAAATAATAAGGCTGCATGGCTACCAGCATTCTGCAGCAATGCGCCATCCCATCTGGTTTCAGCTTCGTGGGACTATCATTTGTTTTTCAACAGGACAATCACCCAAAACAGACCTCCAGGCTGTGTAAGGGCTATTTGACCAAGGAGAGTGATGGAGTGCTGCATCAGATGACCTGGCCTACACAATCACCCGACCTCAAACCAATTGAGATGGTTAAGGATGAGTTGGACCGGAGATTGAAGGAAAAGCAGCCAACAAGTGCTCAGCATATGGGAACTCCTTCAAGACTGTTGGAAAAGCATTCCTCAAGAAGCTGGTTGAGAGAATGCCAAGAGTGTGCAAAGCTGTCATCAAGGCAAAGGGTGGCTACTTTGAAGAATATCAAATATAAAATACATTTGGATTGGTTACTACATGATTCCATATGTGTTATTTCATAGATTTGATGTCTTCACTATTATTCTACTGTCACGCCCTGACCTTAGAGATCCTTATTTATTCTCTATGTTTGGTTGGGTCAAGGTGTGCTTCGGGTGGGAGAATCTATGTTTTCTATTTCTTTGTGTTTTTGGCTGAGTATGGTTCCCAATCAGAGGCAGCTGTCTATCGTTGTCTCTGATTGGGGATCATATATAGGTTGTCATTTTCCGTTTGGGTTTTGTGGGGAGTTATTTTCTGTTTAGCTGTTTTGTTGCCTGACAGAACTGTGCGCTTTCGTTTTTTCTCCTTTGTTATTTTGTTGCTGTGTTCAGTTTATTAAAAATCATGAACGCCTACCACGCTGCACCTTGGTCTCCTTCTTCATCCGATGACAGACGTTACATTTACAATATAGAAAATCCAAACTTTTGACTGGTACTGTATATATATATACATACCAACTCAGCAAAAAAAGAAACGTCCTCTCACTGTCAACTGTGTTTATTTTCAGCAAACTTAACATGTGTAAATATTTGTATGAACATAACAAGATTCAACAACTGAGACATAAACATAAAGTTCCACAGACATGTGACTAACAGAAATTGAATAATGTGTCCCTGAACAAAGGGGGGGATCAAAATCAAAAGTAACAGTCAGTATCTGGTGTGGCCACCAGCTGCATTAAGTACTGCAGTGCATCTCCTCCTCATGGACTGCACCAGATTTGCCAGTTCTTGCTATGAGATGTTACCCCACTCTTCCACAAAGGCACCTGCAAGTTCCAGGACATTTCTGGGGAGAATGACCCTAGCCCTCACCCTCCGATCCAACAGGTCCCAGACGTGCTCAATGGGATTGAGATCCGGGCTCTTCGCTGGCCATGGCAGAACACTGACGTTCCTGTCTTGCAGGAAATCATGCACAGAACGAGCAGTATGGCTGGTGGCACTGTCATGCTGGAGGGTCATGTCAGGATGAGCCTGCAGGAAGGGTACAACATGAGGGAGGAGGATGTCTTCCCTGTAACGCACAGTGTTGAGATTGTCTGCAATGACAACAAGCTCAGTCCGATGATGCTGTGACCATGATGGACCCTCCACCTCCAAATCGATCCCATTCCAGAGTACAGGCCTCGAGTTAACGCTCATTCCTTCGACGATAAACGTGAATCCGACCATCACCCCTGGTGAGACAAAACCGCAACTCGTCAGTGAAGAGCACTTTTTGCCAGTCCTGTCTGGTCCAGCGACTGCGGGTTTGTGCCCTTAATTAACTTCTTATGGCTGAAGGGGCAGTATTGAGTAGCTTGGATGAAAGGTGCCCATATCAAACGGCCTGCTCCTCAGTCATAGTTCCTAATATTTGCATATTATTATTAGTAATGGATAGAAAACACTCTAAAGTTTCTAAAACTGTTTGAATTATGTCTGTGGGATTAACAGAACTCATATTGGCAGGCAAAATCCTGAGTTGAAATCAAAACAGGAAGTCCCTCAAGAAATCTACAATCCGCTATTAATGATGTTGCACTGCCTAGGGGTTCCACTAGATGTCAACCATCAATAGAAATTTCAATGAGACTTCTATGATGTTGTGGGAGAGAATGAGAGCAGAATCAGTCAGGTGTCCATCAAGCAGCCATTTCCTGATCATGCCTTTTCTGACGTTTCTGACGATCATGCCACTGACGTTCCATTGCTCACGCAGACAAGAACGAATACTCCGGTTGGAACTTTATTGAAGCTATATGTTAAAAACATCCTAATGATTGATTCAGTACTTAGTTTGAAATGTTTCTTCGACCGGTAATATCACATTTTGAAGTTTTTGTCCGATATAACGCTGACCAGAATTAGCGTTTGGATATGTAAACCAGACGCACTAACAAAAGAAGGTATTTGGACATAAATAACGGATTTTTTCGAACAAAACAAACATTTATTGTGGACCTGGGATTCCTGGTGTGCTTTCTGATCTAGATCATCAAAAGTAATGGAATATTTATCATGTATTTTTGTGTTTATGGTGACGCCATCTTTGCAGCTGTGGTATGCTACTTTTGAGCGCCGTCTCAGATTATAGCGTGCATTTCTTTTTCCGTAAAGTTTTTTTGAAATTTGACATAGCGGTTGCATTAAGGAGAGGTATATCTATAATTCAATGTGTATAACTTGTATTATCATCTATATTTATGATGAGTATTTCTGTTGAAACGATGGGCTATGCAAAGTCACTTGATGTTTTTGCATTTAGTGAATCTTGTCGCCTCAATGTAAACTCAGATTTTTTGATATAAATATGAATTTAATCAAACAAAACATGCATGTATTGTGTAACATGAAGTCCTATGAGTGTCATCTGATGAAAATAATCGAAGGTTAGTGATTCATTTTATCTCTATTCTGGTTTTTGTGAAGCTATATTTAGCTGGGAAAAATGGCTATGCTTATTGTGGTTTTGTGGTGACCTAACATAATCGTTTGTAGTGCTTTCGCTGAAAAGCCTATTTGAAATCGGACACTTTGGTGGGATTAACAACAAGATTACCTTTAAAATGATATAAGACACATGAATGTCTGAGGAATTCTAATTATGAGATTTCTGGTTTTTGAATTTGGCGCCCTGCACTTGGACTGACTGTTGTCATATCGGTCCCGTTACCGGGACTGCAGCCATAAGAAGTTTTAAGCGACATTGTTGCCGGTGATGTCTGGTGAGGACCTGCCTTACAACAGGCCTGCAAGCCCCCAGTCCAGCTTCTCTCAGGCTATTGCGGACAGTCTGAGCACTGATGGAGGGATTGTGATTTCCTGGTGTAACTCGGGCAGTTGTTGTTGCCATCCTGTACCTGTCCAGGTGTTGTTACACATGGTCTGCCACTGCGAGGACGATCAGCTGTCTGTCCTGTCGCCCTGTAGCGCTGTCTTAGGCGTCTCACAGAACGGTCATTGCAATTTATTGCCCTGGCCACATCTGTAGTCCTCATGCCTCCTTGCAGCATGCCTAAGGCACGTTCACGCAGATGAGCAAGGACCCTGGGCATCTTTCTTTTGGTGTTTTTCAGAGTCAGTAGAAAGGCCTCTTTAGTGTCCTAAGTTTTTATATCTGTGATTTTTATTGCCTACCGTCTGTAAGCTGTGAGTGTCTTAAAACCTCTGGGATATGTGGGACGCTAGCGACTCACCTCGACAACAGCAGGGCGCCAAATTCAAAACAACAGAAATCCCATAATTAGAATTCCTCAAACATACAAGTATTTTACACCATTTTAAAGATACACTTCTTGTATTCCTCCCGGGTGGCGCAGTGGTCTAGGGCACTGCATCGCAGTGCTAGCTGCGCCACCAGAGTCTCTGGGTTCGCGCCCAGGCTCTGTCGCAGCCGGCCGCAACCGGGAGGTCCGTGGGGCGACGCACAATTGGCATAGCGTCGTCCGGGTTAGGGAGGGTTTGGCCGGTAGGGATATCCTTGTCTCAGTATGTAAAATGTAATGTAATGAAATGTAAAAATGTAATAAAATGTATGCACTCTACTGTAAGTCGCTCTGGATAAGAGCGTCTGCTAAATGACTAAAATGTAAAATGTAATGTATATCCAGCCACAGTGTCTGATTTCAAATAGGCTTTATGGCGAAAGCACACCAAACGATTATGTTAGGTCAGCACCTAGTCACATAAAGCCATTTTCCAGCCAAGGAGAGCCCTCACAAAAGTCAGAAATAGCGATTAAATGAATCACTAACCTTTGATGATCTTCATCAGATGGCACTCACAGGACTTCATGTTACACAATAAATGTGTGTTTTGTTCGATAAAGTTAATCTTTATGTCCAAAAACCTCTTTTGAAATTGGTGTGTTATGATCAGAAATGCATTGTCTCAAACAAATATCCGGTGAAATTGCAGAGAGCCACATCAAATTACAGAAATACTCATCATAAACATTGATAAAAGATACAAGTGTTATTCATGGGAATATAGATAAACTTCTCCTTAATGCAACCGCTGTGTCAGATTTCAAAAAACGCTTTACGGCGAAAGCACACCTTGCAATTATGTTTGGTAAGCGCCAAGTCACAGAAAAACAAATCAGCCATTTTCCAAAGAAGGAGAGGTGTCACAAAAGTCAGAAATAGCAATATAAATATTCACTTACCTTTGATGATCTTCATCAGAATGCACTCCCAGGAATCCCAGTTCCACAATAAATATTTGTTTTGTTTGATAAAGGCCATCATTTATGTCCAAATACCTCCTTGTTGTTTGCACGTTTAGTACACAAATCCAAACTCAGGAGGCGCGAGCAAGTCCAGGCGAAAGTTCAGACGAAAAGTCATATTACAGTTCGTAGAAACATGTCAAACAATGTATAGAATCAATCTTTAGGATGTTTTTATCATAAATCTTCAATAATGTTTCAACCACAGTAGAAGCCTCAAACAAGGTTCTAAAGACTGTTGACATCTAGTGGAAGCCTTAGGAAGTGCAATATGACCCCATAGACACTGTATATTCGATCGGCAAATGACTTGGAAAAACTACAAACCTCAGAGTTCTGTTATACTCACAGACATCATTCAAACAGTTTTAGAAACTTCAGAGTGTTTTCTATCCAAATATACTAATTATATGCATATTCTAGCTTTTGGGCCTGAGTAGCAGGCAGTTTACTCTGGGCACCTTATTATCCAAGCTACTCAATACTGCCCCCCAGTTCCAAAGAAGTTAACGACCGTTCCACAGATGCATGTTCATGCATGTTCAATTGTTTATGGTTCATTGAACAAGCATGGGAAACAGTGTTTAAACCTTTTACAATGAAGATCTGTGAAGTTATTTGAATTTTTACGAATTATCTTTGAAAGACAGGGTCCTGAAAAAGGGACGTTTCATTTTTTGCTGAGTTTACATAAATATACAAACACACACAAACCCACTATACAAAAGACTTACAAACTTCACCACACTTAGACACAACAATGGGTATACAAAAACCCACAACCTTCCACAAGAACACATATACACATCTCATACTACACCCCAAGCCTGCTACTACACACACACACACCAATTGCTCATAGATTTACATAAGCAACATATACACACCTCAGCCATAACGTTCAGCCAACTTTCCCACAGCGTTTGCTATAACATAACCTGGGCCAGCCATTTGAGTGTTGCTGCCTGTCTTCCTGCCTATAGCTTTCTCTCTGACCGGCATCCCAAATGGCACCCTATTCCCTAAGAGCAGGGCTCTGGTCAAAAGTAGTGCGCTATATAGGGGATATGGTGCCATTTGGCATGCAGTTTCTCTCTCTCTAATGACCTGGCTGTTAATTGCAGGTTCGTAAAGTGCTTGTGTCTTTTAGTGTATTGTATTGTAATATTGTAATATTTATATTATCATCAGTGGTCCCCATTAGCCAAGGCAGCAGCTACTCTTCCTGGAGGTCCAAACACATGAATGCACAAAATAATTACTAATAAAACAGTACATCAAATGACTTTACTACACCACTGTTCCAAAATGTGTAGATGTATCTGTTTTTTTAAATCAGATTTTTCTGCTTTCATAACTTACTTGATGTGGAATATACTTTTGGAATACACTTTCATGTAGTGATGGCTCTGTGTAGTACTGTGTATTTATCGAAGTCTGTTCTGGACTTGGGGACTGTGAAGAGCCCCCTGGTGGCATGTATTGTGGGGTATGTATTGTTGTCTGATCTGTGTGCTCGTTGTTTGAACAGACAGCTTGGTGCTGTCAACACCTCTCATAAAGACCAGTAGTGATGCAGTCAATCTCTTCTCTTCTTAGAGCCAGGAGAGATTGACATGTCGTTGATGTTAGCTCTCTGTGTACATTTAAGGGCCAGCTGTGTTTCTCTGTTCAGGGCCACTGTAATTTGTCCTTCTTTGTGGCACTTGACCATATGACTGGGCAGTAGTCCAGGTGTGACAAAACTAGAGCCTGTAGGACTTGTTTTGTTAATAGCAAGAAAGCAGAACAGTGCTTTATTATGGACAGACCTCTACCTCTCTTAGCTACCGATGCATAAATATGTTTAAACCATGACAGTTTACAATGCAGGGTTACACCAAGCAGTTTAGCCTCTTCAACTTGCTCTATTTCCACAATTATTAGAAGATTTAGTTGAGGTTTAGGGTTTAGATAATGGTTTGTCAGAATTTTTTTGTACTAGCTTAATACTTGCCACCCATTCTAAAACGGACTGCAGCTCTTTGTTAAGTGTTGCTGTGATTTCACTTGCTGTGGTAGCTGACGTGTATAATGTTGAGTCATCGACACACAGGCTTTAATCAGTGCCAGTGGCAGGTCATTAGTAAAGATTGAAAGAAAAAAGTAAGGGGCCTAAACAACTGCCCTGGGGAATGCCAGACTCTACCTGGATTATGTTGGAGAGGATTCCATTAAAGAAAACCCTCTGTGTTCTGTTAGACAGGTAACTCTTGATCCACGATATAGCAGTGGATGTAAAGCCATAACACGTAAATTTTTCCAGCAGTAGATTATGATTGACAATGTCAAACGCTGCACTGAAGTCTAACAAAACAGCTCCCACAAGCTTCTTATTATCAATTTCTTTCAGCCAATCATTAGTCATTTGTGTAAGTGCCATAAATGTTGAGTGACCTTCCAAATAAGAATGCTGAAAATCAGTTGTTAATTTGTTTACTGTGAAATAGCATTGTATCTGGTCAAACGCTATTTTTTCCCCCAAAAGTTTACTAAGGGTTGATTGGTCGGCTTACTGATTGGTCGGCTGTTTGAGACAGAAAAGGGTGCTTTACTATTCTTGGGTATCGAAATGACTTTTGCTTCGCTAAAGGCCTGTTTAGTCACATGATTTCTACAGTACGTTTGACCACCAGCTGTGCAGCCAGACTTCTTTGCCATTCCATTTGCCTTGTTCCTCTCAACCATAAATGCTTTTAATTTCTCATCAATCCATGGGGATTTAACAGTTTAACATGGGTGCATGCTTATTAGTAACTGGAATAAGCAATTTCATAAATATGTAAAGTGTAGCGTATTGTTGCTCCTCATTACACACCACAGACCAGAAGATATTCTTTACATCATCAACATAGGAGTCACTACAAAACCTCTTGTATGACCTCTTATACACTATATTTGTAATGAACACAAGGGAGACAGAGAGCTTGTTTTCAAGCACAGGGCACAGCAGGTGTTTAATGTAAAGGACCATAGGAGGAGGCAGGTAGCTGTGTCCAGGGTCAGGCAGCAGTTCATACACAGGGGGTCCAAAAGGCAACAGTACAGGCAGGGAAAGGCTAGTAACGTCGTCTGGGAGATCAGGAAATAGGTGAACAACAGGGAATCCGATAGGCTGAAGTACAGGCAGGGAATAGGCAAAAGGAGTCATTAGTGAGGCAAACAAAAACGATCATACTCAGGAGGAGTAAATTACGGGGAAACCCAGCGCTCCGAAGAGAAGTGTGTCACAAACAAACAATACCTCACGAAGATGGGGTGCAAAGAACTGAACTAAATAGTGTGTGATAATGACATACAGGTGTTATTGGGATCTGGAGAATGAGCTGCGTTCAGGGGATCTATGTTTGTGAGAGTGTGAGCTGGAAAGTGGGCTGGAAAGTGAGTTGCGTTCAGGGGATGTGTATGAGAGTGTGAGTTGGAAGCAGACGTTACAATATTAGGCCCAGCATTTGGAACTTTGGTTTTCCTAGATATGGCCACTATATTGTGATCACTTCATCCGATGGATTTGAATACGGTTTTAAAGCAAATTTCTGCATCATTTGTAAAAATGTGATCAATACATGTGGATTAATTCATTCCTGTGCTGTTTGTAAATACCCTGGGAGGTTGACTGATAACCTGAACCAGGTTTCAGGCACTGGTTACAGTTTGAAGCTTTTTATTGAGTGGACAGCTTGATGAAAACCAGTCAATATTTAGGTATTGTAAGAGGAACATATGTGTTTTAGTGAGTGAACATAAAATACTGATCCGTACTGTACATGTCACAGGCAAGCTGTTGTTTTTGTGAGTGGGTACATGAATATATATTTCCTCATATGTTTACACACATAGTCCTCACACACACACACACACACACACACAAACACACACACACACACACACACACAGTACCGGATTACCAAACAGGCACGCAAGGTAAGTGCCCCCAGCCACCTGGAGGTCGGGGGGCCCCCAGAAAGCTGATGAAAGCAAAATATGTAGAATTGCAGGACATTTGCTTTAAAAAATGCAATATTCTCACTCAGCGTCATGGCATGGGGCAGCAGGTAACCTAGTGTTGGGCCAGTAACCGAAAGGTTGCTAGATCGAATCCCCAAGCTGACAAGGTAAAAATCTGTCATTCTGGCCCTGAACAAGGCAGTTAACCCACTGTAGGCAGTCATCGTCAATAAGAATTTGTTCTTAACTGACTTGCCTAGTTAAATAAAGGTTCAATAAAAAAGTAAAACAGGAGGAAATTTACTTTAAAACGGAAACATTTTATCTTAGCCTCATGACAAAACGTGTAGAATAGCATTATAAAACAGCACACGTTTCTCTCTGCATCATGGCAAAACGTGTAGAATAGCATTATAAGACAGCACACGTTTCTCTCTGCATCATGGCAAAATGTGTAGAATAGCATTATAAAACAGCACACGTTTCTCTCTGCATCATGGCAAAACGTGTAGCATAGCATTATAAGACAGCACACGTTTCTCTCTGCATCATGGCAAAACGTGTTGATATGCAGGAAGTTAGTTGATTTCATAAAAATGTGGTAGTCCAGCCCTGCACACACTCACACTCACACTCACACTCACACACACACACACACACACACACACACACACACACACACACACACACACACACACACACACTTCATCCTATTAGTTGTGTAAATAAATAAAGAGATACCCTCATCTCTGTGTAGACTAGATACACGTGTATAGTTAGATGTGACTGTGTTGATGTTACAGCACATAAACAGCAGAGGGCGCTACAGGACTCTTGTCCCACTCAGTTTTACATCTCAACTACAGTTCCTGTCCTGGCCAGTCTATTGAGATACTGTAGATCCAGCTAATGTATTGATTACTCTCTCATTCTGTTGGGTCAGGTGTGGGTGTACCCACATGTGAAAAGATCTCAGGCCTCAGCCTACTTTCAGTCCCCCTCTTTCCTTTCCTCACTTTTATCCATAGCGACTTACGGTCCTGCGTGCATACATTTTACGTTTGGGTGGTCCAGGGATTCGAACACAGTATCGTGGCGTTGCAAGCACCATTCTCTACCAACTGAGCTACAGAGGACCATATATCTGCTCCTAGATAGATAGAGGCAGAGAACAAATCAATGTGTCTGCAGTCAGGCATGGACAGTTGGTAGATGGACAGTTAACAGAGGCATCATAAATAATACAGCTGTATCTCATACTCTTACCTGGCAACATAATAATACGGCTGTATCTCAATACTCTTACCTGGCAACATAATACTACGGCTGTATCTCAATACTCTTACCTGGCAACATAATACTACGGCTGTATCTCAATACTCTTACCTGGCAACATAATACTACGGCTGTATCTCAATACTCTTACCTGGCAACATAATACTACGGCTGTATCTCAATACTCTTACCTGGCAACATAATACTACGGCTGTATCTCAATACTCTAACCTGGCAACATAATACTATGGCTGCATCTCAATACTTTTACTGGACAGCATAATACTACGGCTGTATCTCAATACTCTTACCTGGCAACATAATACTACGGCTGCATCTCAATACTCTTACCTGTCAACATAATACTATGGCTGTATCTCAATACTCTTACCTGGCTTCATTATACTATGGCTGTATCTCAATACTCTTACCTGTCAACATAATACTACGGCTGTATCTCAATACTCTTACCTGTCAACATAATACTACGGCTGTATCTCAATACTCTTACCTGGCAACATAATACTATGGCTGTATCTCAATACTCTTACCTGGCAACATATTACTACGGCTGTATCTCAATACTCTTACCTGGCAACATATTACTACGGCTGTATCTCAATACTCATACATCGCGTCATTATACTAAGGCTGTATCTCAATACTCTTACCTGGCAACATAATACTAAGGCTGTATCTCAATACTCTTACCTGGCTTCATTATACTACGGCTGCATCTCAATACTCTTACCTGGCTTCATTATACTACAGCTGTATCTCAATACTCTTACCTGGCTTTATTATACTACGGCTGTATCTCAATACTCTTACCTGGCTTCATTATACTACGGCTGCATCTCAATACTCTTACCTGGCTTGCATAACACTAAGGCTGCATCTCAATACTCTTACCTGGCTTGCATAACACTAAGGCTGCATCTCAATACTCTTACCTGGCTTCATTATACTATGGCTGCATCTCAATACTCTTACCTGGCTTCCATAATACTACGGCTGTATCTCAATACTCTTGCCTGGCTTTATTATACTACGGCTGTATCTCAATACTCTTACCTGGCTTCATTATACTACGGCTGTATCTCAATACTCTTACCTGGCTTCATTATACTATGGCTGTATCTCAATACTCTTACCTGGCAACATAATACTACGGCTGTATCTCAATACTCTTACCTGGCTTCATTATACTACGGCTGCATCTCAATACTCTTACCTGGCAACATAATACTACTGCTGTATCTCAATACTCTTACCTGGCAACATAATACTACGGCTGTATCTCAATACTCTTACCTGGCAACATAATACTACGGCTGTATCTCAATACTCTTACCTGGCTTCCATAATACTACGGCTGTATCTCAATACTCTTGCCTGGCTTTATTATACTACGGCTGTATCTCAATACTCTTACCTGGCTTCATTATACTACGGCTGCATCTCAATACTCTTACCTGGCTTCATTATACTACGGCTGTATCTCAATACTCTTACCTGGCTTTATTATACTACGGCTGCATCTCAATACTCTTACCTGGCTTGCATAATACTAAGGCTGCATCTCAATACTCTTACCCGGCTTCATTATACTACGGATGGATCTCAATACTCTTACCTGGCTTGCATAATACTAAGGCTGCATCTCAATACTCTTACCTGGCTTGCATAATACTAAGGCTGCATCTCAATACTCTTACCCGGCTTCATAATACTACGGCTGCATCTCAATACTCTTACCTGGCTTGCATAATACTAAGGCTGCATCTCAATACTCTTACCCGGCTTGCATAATACTAAGGCTGTATCTCAATACTCTTACCTGGCAACATAATACTACGGCTGTATCTCAATACTCTTACCTGGCAACATAATACTAAGGCTGTATCTCAATACTCTTACCTGGCTCACATAATACTACGGCTGCATCTCAATACTCTTACCTGGCTTCATTATACTACGGCTGTATCTCAATACTCTTACCTGGCTCACATAATACTACGGCTGTATCTCAATACTCTTACCTGGCTTCATTATACTACGGCTGCATCTCAATACTCTTACCTGGCAACATAATACTACGGCTGTATCTCAATACTCTAATAAATACTATGGTTGCAATTCTTACCTGGTTTCCTTCCAACATCTCCTCTCCTTCATTCGTCTCCTTTCCTTCATTCGTCTCCTCTCTTTCACAGAGCTGAAAACACAGAATAGGAGTAAATGTTTTTCAAGCCCAACTGTAAGCGACCAGGTTACAGTTGGTGGTGAATATAAAACTTTTAAAAGGACAGCAAGGAATTTTCGGAACGTAAAAGTGAATAACCAAAATGTATTGTAGGAAAATAACTTGCATCACCATTCTCATTTACTAGATCAACTGGGAGAGACTATTCAGACTACCAGCTACTAAACCTGGAGGATTTAGCCAATCCCTTATCAACCTATATATGACACATACACATGCATGCACGCACGCACACACACACACACACACACACACTAAAAATACATTGTAGTACGCAGAAGTTGAGACAGCAAATCCATAAATACCGAACAACTTAAGTTTTCAATCCTGAAATGAACTTTAGCTCACACTGGATTCCACTTATAAGCCGGCTATGACAGATTCAAATAATACAAATTATATAATTTAAATCATATTTCATTTAATATTTCTCTCTCCATGGGTACATACATTTTATGTTATTACATTACATTTTAGAAATACTGTACATTAAGTTTCAGTACATAAATATATGAAAATATATTTGCCAAATCAAGCATGACCAGAAAGAGGGAATGAGAGGAAGTGAGATATAAGGCCGTGATTGGGAGTCCCATAGGGCGTCGCACAATTGGCCCAGCGTCGTTCGGGATAGTGTTTGGCAGGGGTAGGCCGACATTGTAAATAAGATTTTGTTCTTAACTGACTTGCCTAGTTAAATAAAGGTTTTTAAAATATATATAAATAAAATGATGAGTTCAGAGATGAAGGAAAAGAGGTGGAAGGAGTTGAGGATGTCTGGGAGGAGCTGGGAATTACCTGATGAGAAGTTCAACAGCAGTTCCACACTTCCCACGTCTCATCAATGAAGTACTGTCACCCCCTGGTGGGCAATAGAGGTTATTAGCAAAGTATTTTACTTTTGGTAAAATGAAGAATTATTCATACATAATTATTCATACATAAAAGAAGACTATAATGACTAAACATTACACATAAACAGAGACACGACAGTATAAAAACACACAACTAATTCCTCAGAGGAATTCAGCTGAACCTCATACATTACCAGTCAAAAGTTTGGACAGGCCTACTCATTCCGTTGTTTTTCTTTATTTTTACTATTTTCCACATTGTAGAATAACAGTGAAGACATCAACACTATGACATAACACATATGGAATCATGTAGTAACCAAAAAAGTGTAAAACAAATCAAAATATATTTTATATTTGACATTCTTCAAAGTAGCCACCCTTTGCCGTGATGACAGCTTTGTTGATGAGAAGATAAGATAGGAGGCTGTAGAACTGGGCCCATCTGCCTGTGTAATAAACCTCAATAAGAGGTGGATCTAAGCTCTGATACGGACAGTGTGAGGACCGATACGCAGCGTATTATCTTATCTCTCTTAGCATGCAAAGTGTGTGTGTTCACTCTTTATCGCGGTAGTTAGGAAGTGTATCAGAGAGTATGTAGTGTGCCCTGTCTAGTGTTTAGCGATAAGTGACAGGAGAGAGTATCTGGACGTCTAGATTGTATACTGTCAGATAATTAAAGGACAGGAAGCTAGAGGTTAGAGTCTGTCAGGCAGTCGTACAGATAGTCACTGAGACACAGATACCCAGGGATGGGTAGGTTACTTTCTAAACGTATCCGTAACAGTTACTAGTTACATGTAAAAAAAAAAATATGCAATCAGTAACATAACTTTTGGATTACCCAAACTCAGTAACGTAATGTGATTACATTCAGATTACTTTCCCCTTAAAAGAAGCATTAGAAGAAGACAAAAATGTAAGTTACCAATTGAACGACATCTATCACAGGATGAATCAATGTTAAAATTTACATAGCTGGTCATACATGGATGTTACATTTTACTTCATGGGCTGGTTATGCAGGCTTCTTCTAACCCATCGCTTTTTACTACATATAATAATACAATAAAATAATCTTTAAATTAATATACAATTTATAAATCCAAAAATGGATGTAGCAACTACAGATTGCCCCTTTAAGTCTATCAAAAGTGTGTGAGTTTGAGCATGTGTTCACTAGACCTATGGATGTATTTTTTTCATCAGCATGAGTATAAGGGCACAAGGCGAGACCCATATGCAGGCACAGGAGACTGATGGTTCGAGTCCAAGATGTTTATTAACAATCCAAAAGGGGTAGGCAAGAGAATAGTCGTGGACAGGCAAAAGGTCAAAACCAGTTCAGAGTTCCAGAGGTACAGAATGGCAGGCAGGCTCGAGGTCAGGGCAGGCAGGCTCGAGGTCAGGGCAGGCAGAATGGTCAGGCAGGCTCGAGGTCAGGGCAGGCAGAATGGCAGGCAGGCTCGAGGTCAGGGCAGGCCGAATGGCAGGCAGGCTCGAGGTCAGGGCAGGCCGAATGGCAGGCAGGCTCGAGGTCAGGGCAGGCAGAATGGCAGGCAGGCTCGAGGTCAGGGCAGACAGAATGGTCAGGCAGGCGGGAATGGAGTCCAGAGAAACAGGCAAAGGTCAAAACCGGGAGGACTAGTAATAGTGAATAGAAAACCACGCTGGTTGACTTGAACATACAAGACCAACCGGCACAGAGAGACAGGAAACACAGGGATGAATACATCAGGGAAAATAAGTGACACCTGGAGGGGGTGGAGACAATCACAAGGACAGGTGAAACAGATCAGGGTGTGACAATGAGTTAGATTGAGCAATAAAAGTCCCACTTTTATTCCATAGGCTGGGATCTGCACAAAACAGCTGTTGCAAGAGTGGTTTTTTTTTTTTTTTTTTTTTCCCCCCTTCACTGACTGTCCACTGGTTTAAAAAACAATGATTGATAGGCAGCTTAAACTTCTTGAATTCAACCATTATTGGGTTCAAAGATTTTTGAACAGCCTTCCACAACAACCACAATCTGTAAGGCACAAATAGCTAAATGAGAGAGCAGCAGCGTGATTCACATCAAGGCGCTATGTAGATATCAATAATAAGTTAAATCCGTATCGCCGTAGACTCCACCACTGCTGTCATCCTTACCTCCAAACGTTTATTCAAGTTGGATAATCTTTGGATACCAACAGCAGTCTCACCATTGGAAGACATAACTTGGACTGTAGCCTACAAAAGCCTATTCCTGCTCTTTTCCCACAATCCATCAAACCCATTTGGTGTGTCATCATAGTGGTCTCTGACTTGTGGTCAGACTCGCTCAGGTGGAACAAACTTAAACTTGTGCCTTTTTTTCAATGCTGATTTGAATGTCATTGAGAAAACAGAGAAGTGTCAAAGATTTTTTCGCAAACATACTTTCTGAATTTAAAAGTAATCCTCGAAGTAATTATCTAGTTTTTCAAAAGTATCTGTAATCTGATTACAATATTTTAGCTTATAACGGATTAGTTACCATTTTTGTAATCCGTTACTCCCCAACCCTGCCCAGGGTAGTGAGCTGGAGGTTAGTCAGACGATTCAGGAGTTTTGGTCAGGCTCTGGTGTGACTCCCAAGTGTTTTGGACATATTGAGGGTTATTGTGGGACCTGCGATCCTGCTGCGACTGTAAAGCACCAGTCATGATGCTAAGGCTGGGTCTCCTCTGCCTACTGGCCCTATCTCCTTCTCTGGCTGCCCCACACCGAGGCTCCCTCCCTGGGGTGAATTCTCCCCACAGTTGGCCCCACTCCAGGAGTTCCAGGAACAACAAGCTGCTGCTCATCTCATTCGATGGGGTCCGTTGGGACTATGACAGGGACGTGGAAACCCCTCACCTGGACAAGATGGGCCCGGGACCGGGTCAAGGCAGCCTAGGTCCCCCCCCACCTCACCATCACCAGCCCGACACACTTCATTCCCCCTGCTCACTGGTAAGCTACTGCTACACACAACGTACACATACCGGTAGGATACACACTGTTACACACAGCTAACTACATAATCAAATTCACCCTAATCACAGAACAACATGTATTCACACCCTGTCTCCTACTGCTTCTAAAGAATGTAGTCTACTGCCAGTGCATGCACTAAAATACACGCACTAAAATACATGCACTAAAACTTTGTAAGTCAATTTGTAAGTCGCTCTGGATAAGAGCGTCTGCTAAATGAGTTAAATGTAAATGTAAATGTAAAACTATCTTGGGGTTTTGACAGTATTATACAATAAAACTAGCAATAAAGTACCATATTAATTATTTACTGTAAATTTCCGTAAATGGCAACACACACTGGGTAATTTTAGGCATAAAGTCAATTATTCTTTAAATTCCAAAGATACCCTGGTTTATTAACAGTACATTACTGTAACCGCACAGCATTGTGGGATTGGCAACTGACAACTTTTTCAAACAATTCTGTAAATTATGGTGCATTGTGGGAAACTGTTGTGGACAGGGAAAGAATTGCTGCATATCAAATGGTACTGTAATTCCACCCCACAGAATACAGTACTGTACCATATTATTGAAGCGCCAAAAACCTTTTGACCAATAGTGGTTGCGTGGTATTGTTGCTTTTGGTTCATTAACATATTTTGAGGCGTGCCTTGTAAGAGGCTACGTTGTGCCACCCGTTAGAGTGCTGTACAAAATTATTATTATTTGTATTATTTTTTAAGACGTAGATCAGCTTTAATATTGCAGATAGATTGTGGCTTCTGTAAATTTAATTATCTGCATAATTTCCAATCCCCCCTATATTTTGGGGTAAATATATAAATACTTTTTTTAATCTATTTTCCTTCTTCCTGATTATTTTCCCCTAACCCTACCATCCTTCCCCTAATTGGAGTATACTAATGTACAATAATACTTTGGCTTCTGCCAGCCCATACTGTACATACTATATACATTTTACAGACACAGTATATTTTACATTAGTTATTTAGTTTTGTTTTTGTTTTTAGTCCCATCCTGTTTTTAGCTCCCCTCAACCCCTCCCATCTATCTCTGAACACCATCCAGTTTTGATTTCTATTTGCCTTATATTGTTCAACTGTGCTGTGATGTTTGACAAAAGTTCTCAACCTTTCTATTCTCCTAGTTTCTACAGATTGTACACTTGCTACGAGTGTTATTATATTATTGATCGATTGACTTTTCAAATCACCCAGCAGTGATACCTGCAGTTAGGTCCAGGTAAATGTTGTAATTCTTCAACCATTCCTGAACCTGCGACCAACTGTACGTACAGAGCTTGTTTTTGAAGTCGGAAGTTTACATACACCTTAGCCAAATACATTTAAACTCAGTTTTCACAATTCCTGACATTTATTCCTAGTAAAAATTCCCTGTCTTAGGTCAGTTAGGATCACCACTTTATTTTAAGAATGTGAAATGTTAGAATAGTTGTCACGTCATATATGTAGGTGGCAGGGAAGTCAAGCGCAGGATAATTAAACTTGGTATAAATGGAGTATTTTAATAACTGAAAACATAAACTCCAAAACCAAAGTCCATAATAAAATAAATGTGGGTACAAGAACCCGTCGCACACTAATCCATAAAACATGAACATAACAATAAACAATCTCTGACAAGGACATGAGGGGAAACAGAGGGTTAAATAGACAACAATTAATGAATGGGATTGGAACCAGGTGTGTAAGAAGACCAGACAAAACCAATAGAAAATGAAACATAGATCAATGATGGCTAGAAGACCGGTGACGTCGATCGCCGAGCACCGCCCGAACAAGGAGAGACATCGACTTCGGCAGAAGTCGTGACAGAAACAGAGACGAAAGATAAATTATATTATTTTTTATTTTGTACATTTTTGGGGGAAGCCTGGCTTCCCTTGGCAACCATGAATAAACAGAAAGTTACAAGTGACCAAATCGGATTTTCCGTGTTTAGGCAGCAGTGATTTGCTGACATGGATGGACTTCGATAGAAGTCATGACAATAGTAGAAGAGAGAATGAGCTTTTATTTATTTGAGCTTTATTTATTTGAGCTTTTATTATATGAGCTTTTATTTATTTCATCACATTCCCAGTGGGTGAGAAGTTTACATACACTCAATTACTATTTGGTAGCATTGCCTTTAAATTGTTTAACTTGGGTCAAATGTTTCGGGTAGCCTTCCACAAGCTTCCCACAATAAGTTTGGTGAATTTTGGCCCATTCCTCCTGACAGAGCTGATGTAACTGAGTCAGGTTTGTAGGCCTTGCTCACACACGCTTTTTCAGTTCTGCCCACACATTTTCTATAGGGTTGAGGTCAGGGCTTTGTGATGGCCACTCCAATACCTTGACTTTGCTGTCCTTAAGCCATTTTGCCACAACTTTGGAAGTATGCTCGGGGACATTGTCCATTTGGAAGACCCATGTGCGACCAAGCTTAAAGTTCCTGACTGATGTCTTGAGATGTTGCTTCAATATATCTACATAATTTCCCCCCCTCATGATGCCATCTATTTTGTGAAGTGCACCAGTCCCTCCTGCAGCAAAGCACCCCCACAATATGACGCTGCCACCCCCGTGCTTCACGGTTGGGATGTTGTTCTTCGGCTTGCAAGCATCCCCCTTTTCCCTCCAAACATAACGATGGTCATTATGGCCAAACAGTTCTATTTTTGTTTCATCAGACCAAAGGACATTTCTCCAAAAAGTACACTCTTTGTCCTCATGTGCAGTTGCAAACCGTAGTCTGGCTTTTTTAATGGTGGTTTTGGAGCAGTGGCTTCTTCCTTGCTGAGCGGCCTTTCAGGTTATGTCAATATAAGACTCGTTTTACTGTGGATATAGATACTTTTGTACCTGTTTCCTCCAGCATCTTCACAAGGTCCTTTGCTGTTGTTCTGAGATTGATTTGCACTTTTTGCACCAAAGTTTGTTCATCTCGAGGAGACAGAACGCATCTCCTTCCGACTTCAACTGTATGGGCCGTACCAAAACAAGTGATCTAAGGATTCTGTCTCTTCGCCAGTTTGGAAGCCTTTAAGACCTCTGGAGATAAAGTGATATTAAACATGTACATTTGGTATTTTATATCACTTGCGCTAGAAGACCTAACAAAGTGTCACGACTTCTGCCAAAGTTGTTGCCTCTCCTTGTTCGGGCGGTGTTCGGCGGTCGACGTCACCGGTCTTTTAGCCATCATTGATCCATTTTTCATTTTCCATTGGTTTTGTCTTGTCTTCCTACACACCTGGTTTCAATCCCATTCATTACCTGTTGTGTATTTAACCCTCTGTTTCCCCTCATGTCTTTGTCAGAGATTGTTTTTATGTCAGTGTTGTGTATATATATATATATATATATATATATATATATATATATATATATATATATATATATATATATATATATATATATATGTCTGTATAGGTGTGCGACGGGTCCTCGTACCCACTTTTGTCTTTTATGTACATTTAGTGTTTGGAGTATGTTTAGTGGACTTCTATTAAAAAGACTTACACTCCATTTGACTCTCCTGCGCCTGACTTCCCTGCCACCTATACACACGACTCTGACACAAAGGCTTCCAAACTGGCGTATATTGATATGTTGGAATATGTAAATATGACCTAGCAGCCAACCTGCTTACACCAATCCCATACAATTACAGTTAAATACTGTAAAATATAAACCCCATCTCCCCTCAATGAATTTAATTCATTCATTACAATTACTGTATTAATAATACAGTAATGCACTGTACTTTTACTTTAACTTACAGGCAGCCAGTTTCCTGTAAGTTACAGTAAAAACAACAGCAAAAAAGGTAAAAGTCCTGGATACTGTAAAATCTCTTACAGTAACATACTGTACTTTATTTTACGGTAACGTACAGGCAACTAGCAGCCTGTATATTGTAAAAACAACAAGATAGGTTTTACAGTGTGGCCTACAATTAGATATAATTTGCCACCTACCCCACTTTTTCAAACCACATGACATGAAATTGCCCAGATTTGAACTAACACAAAACTCTGACCCCTCAATATTTTTCTCCCAACATAACTGCTGCAACTGAAAGTTATCCAAATAGATAGACCACCCAGGTTAATTAAATTCTCTGCTCTAGAGAGTTCACTATTAACAAGTGTAGGAAGCCCAGCCGTGAGACCATTTAGTTGAAACTCATAATGTTCCTCTCTACGGAAATCTTTAGTAAAAGGTCAAAGATTTATTACATGTTGACATTTAAAATCAAATGAGGTACAAACTTCAAAGTAATAAACAATTCAAACAAGAAATAATCCAACTTAAGTTAATCAAATAAAATAATCAAATAAAAAACGCATGCATTCGATCAAATAACATGTAACCATCAGTCCGTCAACTGTTGCTAGGCTGTCAATGAAAATAAGAATGTGTTCTTAACTGACTTGCCTAGTTAAATAAAAGGTTAAAATAAAACAAAAACACTTTATTTTTATTTTTATTGTTAGTCACTCAGTCAATGGTTGGTCTGGTGGAGTGGTTGACGGTGTATTTGTGTTTGGGGAGGGGTGGGGTGGGTTCTGAGCTGGCAGTTGCTGAATGAAGGTGGCAGTTGTGGTTGGTCGGTGCTGTGTCCAGGGTTGGTGCTGGGGCTGGAACTGGGACTACCAAGGTGAAAGATTTATGCGATCTGAAGAGAAACCAGAGTGTATTACCAATGGAAGAAAACCGTTCCCTTCCAGTTCTCTGCCTTGCTATTCACAGTCGTGGTTAAAGGAAAAACTAAACTCAATACCACTGATGCAACACAAACACACATTACAGTCCCCCGATGCAAATTAAGAGACACGTTTCAAAACTCTGTTACTTCATTCATTCTTCACAGGAACGAAATGCAAGCGTTATACAGACCACTTCCTGGTTTGTCCCATTCATTCCTAAAAAAAATAGAATCTGCAAAGCCATTGTGATGTCACCAAAAAGGAGAACGATGTTGGCGTAACAGTTTAGCTACCATCAAAAGTCTACTATTAAAATTGGAAACGATGTTCAATTTGTAAGATTTGCCGACGGGAGGCAATTACAACGAATCTGCTTGGAGCATGCGTTGAGACCCTAGCAACTTCTTCACAAGCCAGGCGTAAGAAGGGAAGAGGGGTGGCAAAAATGTATATTCAAATTGGCAACATGTAACCGCTGGGCTTTATAATTGCGTGTAACCACTGTCAAGCAATGTATCTAAACAGAAACACACAATTCTTTTCTATGGCAAAACCTATCGCTGAATGACTTCTTCTTGGGGTCAAATAGGCCTAGGCCTTGTGACAATGTGCCTGTGAACTACTTTCTTCTGTTTCTACTCCCAAACAAATTGTTTGCTACAAACATTTGCTATCTACAGTTGAAGTCGGAAGATAGCATACACCTTAGCCAAATACATTTAAACTCAGTTTTCACAATTACTGACATTTAACTCTAGTAAAAATTCACTGTCTTAGGTCAGTTAGGATCACCACTTTATTTTAAGAATGTGAAATGTCAGAATAATAGTAGAGAGAATTATTTATTTCAGCTTTTATTTATTTCATCACATTCCCAGTGGGTGAGAAGTTTAAATACACTCAATTAGTATTTAGTAGCATTGCCTTTAAATCGTTTAACTTGGGTTGGGTCAAACGTTTCGAGTAGACTTCCACTGCTTCCCACAATAAGTTGGGTGAATTTTGGCCCATTCCTCCTGACAGAGCTGGTGTAACTGAGTCAGATTTGTAGGGCTCCTTGCTTGCACACACTTTTTCAGTTCTGCCCACAGATTTTCTATAGGATTGAGGTCAGGGCTTTGTGATGGCCACTCCAATACCTTGACTTTGCTGTCCTTAAACCATTTTGCCACAACTTTGGAAGTATGCTTGGGGTCATTGTCCATTTGGAAGACCCATGTGCGACCAAGCTTTAAGTCCCTGACTGCTGTCTTGAGATGTTGCTTCAATATATCCACATACATTTTCTTTCCTCATGATGCCATCTATTTTGTGAAGTGCACCAGTCCCTCCTGCAGCAAAGCACCCCCCACAACATGATGCTGCCACCCCCGTTCTTCACGGTTGGGATGTTGTTCTTCGGCTTGCAAGCATCCCCGTTTCCTCCAAACATAATGATGGTCATTATGGCCAAACAGTTCTATTTTTGTTTCATCAGACCAAAGGACATTTCTCCAAAAAGTACACTCTTTGTCCCCATGTGCAGTTGCAAACCGTAGTCTGGCTTTTTTATGGCGGTTTTGGAGCAGTGGCTTCTTCCTTGCTGAGCGGCCTTTCAGGTTATGTCAATATAAGACTCGTTTTACTGTGGATAGAGATACTTTTGTAGCTGTTTCCTCCAGCATCTTCACAAGGTCCTTTGCTGTTGTTCAGGGATTGATTTGCACCAATGTACGTTCATATCTAGGAGACAGAACGTGTCTCCTACCCGAGAGGTATGACAGTTGCGTGGTCCCATGGTGTTTATGCTTGCATACTATTGTTTGTACAGATGAACATGGTACGATGAACCAGACTTGTGGAGGTCTACAATTACATTTTCTGATGTCTTGGCTGATTTCTTTTGATTTTCCCATGATGTCAAGCAAAGAGGCACTGAGTTTGAAGGTAGGCCTTGAAATACATCCACAGGTACACCTTCAATTGACTCAAATGATGTCAATTAGACTATCAGAAGCTTCTAAAGCCATTACATAATTTTCTGGAATTTTCCAAGCTGTTTAAAGGCACAGTCAACTTAGTGAATGTAAACTTCTGACCCACTGGAATTGTGATACAGCGAATTATAAGTGAAATAATCTGCCTGTAAACAATTGGTGGAAAAATGACTTGCATGTAATGCACAAAGTAGATGTCCTAACCGACTTGCCAAAACTACAGTTTGTTAACAAGAAATTTGTGGAGTGGTTGAAAAACAAGTTTTAATGACTCCAACCTAAGTGTATGTAAACGTCCGACTTCAACTGTATAATATCACAAGTTAACTAAATTATTTAGAAAACACAATGTTATAACAAACGCTGGAGTCTGGTATTTTTTTTAAATGTTTACATTTCGTAGCCTATTTCATTGGTTTGGTATCGTCAACCTACTCTCTCACCACCGCTGGTATGGCACCTACAGTTAGGTTGGAGTCATTAAAACGTTTTGGGTAAGGTGTATGCAAACTTTCGACTTCAACTGTATGTGAACGTGCCACTGAAGTCACGCCTCTCATTATTTTGTTTTTAAAGTTATCAGAGACTGTGTTAGCACTGTTCGTTAAGAATGTACCTGTTTAAAGGAGTGAGTATTACAAGTTAGGGGAGGTATTTTAAGAAGCCCGTTCGCCATGTAGTTGTTTGCTAAAGTAACATGTTGTTGGTTGTTCACTCCCACACAAATGTACGTTTAGCCTTAGCCAATTCATCAAATCAAATCATGGACTCTAATTAAGTGATAATGCCCTTGAAGCCGGTGTTTGGAGGATATATTGGCACGGGTTTTGTCCATTGAGGGCCGGTAAACCGTGCCAATATATCCTCCGAACATCGGCTTCGAGGGCATTATCATTTTATACAACGGGTTACCAACATATTCAAATAATGTTTGTCATATTTTCATTAATGTTATTTTGATGAATTTCTTCATACTATTTCATCCTTCCACAAGATATAGTCCTGACACAAAATCTAGGGTCGCTACCCAAGCAGGTTGGTCGTTCGTTCTATCGGGTCGGTCGCCAGAGACTCGACCCAGTCGTTCAGTCTTTTTATTCTGTTTCTATAGAAGCGACCCAGTCGTTGGTTCTAAATGTTCCATTGCCATACTGGCTGGCAACGTTCTTTTCCCTTGCTTGCTAGCTAGCCAACTACGACTAACTTACAGTCACGTCAAACAGTGCAGCCAGAATAACAACAAAGTAGCGCATTTGTTAAAGCTGTTTTCTAGTGGTGTCACACCCTGGCCTTAGTTATCTTTGTTTTCATTATTATTTTAGTTAGGTCAGGGTGTGACATGGTGAAGTATGTGTTTTTGTATTGTCTAGGGCACAGGTGTCAAACTCATTCCACGGGGGGCCGAGTGTCTGCGGGTTTTCGCTCCTCCCTTGTACTTGATTGATGAATTAACATCACTAATTAGTTAGGAACTCCCCACACCTGGTTGTCTAGGGCTTTATTGAAAGGAAAAACCAAAAACCTGCAGACACTAGGCCCTCCGTGGAATGAGTTTGACACCCCTGGTCTAGGGTGTTGTTTGGTTTAGGGGGTTAAGTAGAGTAGATGGTTTAGTGTTCAGTGTAGGTGTCTAGGAAAGTCTATGGTTGCCTGAATTGGTTCTCAATTAGAGACAGCTGGTTATTGTTGTCTCTGATTGGGAGCCATATTTAAGGCAGCCATAGGCTTTAGCTGGTTGTGGGTAATTGTCTATGTCAGTGTGTAGTGGTCAGTGTCAGCACCATTTTGTTTATATAGCTTCACGGTCGTCAGTTTGTTGTTTTGTTTCATTCATTGCTCTTCTCTAATAAAAAGAGAATGTATTTCTCACACGCTGCGTTTTGGTCCTCTCTTCAAAGTCAAGACGATCGTGACAAGTGGCATTTATTTGGATTCATCCATAACAATGAGCTAATGAGGTGTGATTTTGCCTGGCATAGAAAATGTGCTCACTAGTCAGGACACTTGTCCAGAGGAGCTAGCCAACAACACAGCTAACACAATCACTTCAAACTGGAGCTGGAAACACTGCAAACTAGCTGTACTTTGTTTAGTTTGACCTTTTTTCAATTGACATTTCTTTGTATATATCCATTAAAATGATGCCAGCTTATTCATGATTTCGACTGGCTGAGAAACTCTGCCTGCCTTTCTGTCTCATCCCAACTCCCGACACGTTCATTACTATGGGACAGCTGGAGATCAAATTTGAATATTGAAACAATGTTGCAAATGTCGGAGAGACAGACAGCAATGTTTAAACAAATCTCTGCTGTTGAAAACTTAATGTTAGTCAAAAAGAAATGTGAGATAATGTCTAGATGCTTTTTATAGTGGAGATCAAGTTCATAAATTGTTTGGCTGGGCAGATGAGACAGTGAATTGTGCATTCCGATAGAATAGAGTAAATAGGCATTTTAACGTCATAGGTTGAGCCAGTGGTAACTCGTGGAATAGATACCGGCATGGAATGCGGTTTTAACCAATTAGGATTAGACCCACCCTTTGTAAAACTAGCTTTAACCCCTTTGTTAAGAGCCCCGACACTCGGTCTGAACTTTAACACGCATCGCTTGGAAACATAATCTTTCATATAAGTGAGATTTTTTTCTTCCAAAAACTAAAAGTTAAACTAGGCTACTACTAGTCACTGCTGACTTGACTGCCCTTGACCAGCACAAAAACATCCTGTGGCGTACTGTATTAACATTGAATATCCCCCGCGATATTCAACTTTTCAGGGAAGTCAGGAACCAATATACATATTCAGTTAGGAAAACAAAGGCTAGCTTTTTCAAACAGAAATATGCATCCTGTAGCACTAATTCCAAAATGTTTTGGGACACTGTAAAATCCATGCAGAATAAGTGAACCTCCTCCGAGCTGCTCGCTGCACTGAGGCTAGGAAACACTGTCACCACCGATAAATCTACGATAATCGAGAATTTCAATAGGCACTTTTCTACGTCCGGCCATGCTTTCAACCTGGCTACCCTTACCCCGGAAAACATCTCTGCAACCCCCGCAGCACCCTCCGCAAGCCCCCCCCCCTCCGCTTTTCCTTCACCCAAATCCAGATAACTGATGTTCTGAAAGAGCTGCAAAATCTGGACCCCTACAAATCAGCTGGGCTAGACAATCTGGACAATCTCTTTCTAAAATTATCCACCGCAATTGTTGCAACCCCTATTTACCAGCCTGTTCAACCTCTCTTTCGTATCGTCTGAGATCCCTAAAGATTGGAAAGCTGCCGCGGTCATCCCCCTCTTCAAAGGGGGAGACACTCTAGACCCAAACTGTTAGACCTATATCCATCCTGCCCTGCCTTCCTAAAGTCTTCGAAAGCCACGTTAACAAACAGATCACCGACCATTTCGAATCCCACCGTACCTTCTCCGCTATGCAATCTGGTTTCCGAGCTGGTCATGGGTGCACCTCAGCCACGCTCAAGGTCCTAAACGATATAACCGCCATCAATAAAAGACAGTACTGTGCAGCCATCTTCATCGACCTCGCCAAGGCTTTTGACTCTGTCAATCGCCACATTCTTATGGCAGACTCAATAGCCTTGGTTTCTCAAATCACTGCATCGCCTGGTTCACCAACTACTTCTCTGATAGAGTTCAGTGTGTCAAATCGGAGGGCCTGTTGTCCGGACCTTTGGCAGTCTCTATGGGGGTTCCACAAGGTTCAATTCTTGGGCCGACTCTTTTCTCTGTATATATTAATGATGTCGCTCTTGCTGCTGGTGATTCTCTGATCCACCTCTATGCAGACGACACCATTCTGTATACATCTGGCCCTTCTTTGGAAACTGTGTTAACAAACTTCCAAACGAGCTTCAATGCCATACACCACTCCCTCCGTGGCCTCCAACTGCTCTTAAATGTTAGTAAAACTAAATGCATGCTCTTCAACCGATCGCTGCCCGCACCCGCCCGCTGACTAGCATCACTACTCTGGATGGTTCTGACTTAGAATATGTAAACTGGTTAGACTGTAAACTCTCCTTCCAGACTCACATTAAGCATCTCCAATCCAAAATTAAATCTAGAATTGGCTTCCTATTTCGCAACAAAGCCTCCTTCACTCATGCTGCCAAACATACTCTCGTAAAACTGACTATCCTACCGATCCTTGACTTCAGCGATGACATTTACAAAATAGCTTCCAACACTCTACTCAGCAAACGGATGCAGTTTATCACAGTGCCATCCGTTTGTCACTAATGCTTCATATACTACCCACCACTGCAACCTGTATGCTCTTGTTGGCTGGCCCTCGCTACATATCCGTCGCCAAACCCACTGGCTCCAGGTCATCTATAAGTCTTTGCTAGGTAAAGCCCCGCCTTATCTCAGCTCACTGGTCACCACAGCAACACCCACCCGTAGCACGGCTCCAGCAGGTACATTTCACTGGTCATCCCCAAAGCCAACACCTATTTGGCCGCCTTTCCTTCCAGTTCTCTGCTGCCAATGACTGGATCGAACTGCAAAAGTCACTGAAGCTGGAGACTCACTAACTATAAGCATCAGCTGTCAGAGCAGCTTACCGATCATTGCACCTGTACAAAGCCCATCTGTAAATAGCCCACCCAACTACCTCATCCCCATATTGTTATTATTTTTGCCCTTTTTCACCCCAGTATCTCTACTTGCACATCTATCACTCCAGTGTTTATGCTAAATTGTAATTATTTCGCCACTAAGGCCCATGTATTGCCTTAATCTTACTACATTTGCACACACTGTATATAGATGTTTCTATTGTGATATTGACTGTAAGTTTGTCTATCCTATGTGTAACTGTGTTGTTGTTTTTGTCGCACTGCTTTGCTTTATCTTGGCCAGGTCGCAGTTGTAAATGATAACTTATTCTCAACTGGCCTACCTGGTTAAATAAAGGCGAAATAAAAAAATTAGCTACACACCTTTTATAGGGTTTGTGTGTTCAGGAGTCTTATTTATTTAATCTTATTTAACTAGGCAAGTCAGTTAAGAACAAATTCTTATTTACAATGACAGCCTAGGAACAGTGGGATAACTGCCTTGTTCAGAAGCAGAAGGACAGATTTTTACCTTGTCAGCTCTGGGATTTGATCTAGCAACCTACCGGTTACTGGCCCAACGCTCTGACTACCAGGCTACCCGCCACATATCAATAGCCGCAGCCGTATTTGATGGGCAAATGTCCAGACGACAACATGTGTGTGTTAAGTTAGCCTAATGCATGTTCTAAATAAATGCAATGGATAGGTCTATGCCTAAGAGCAAAAGTTTAAAACATAGGCTATTGAATTGCAAAATACACAACCCTCAATTTTTGTGTAAATAATGTTTAGCCTAAGCGTCTGTGTATTGAATCAAACATTTCCCAGAACAGTGCTGATGCTTTGAACTTTATGACAGAAGCCATTCTGCAAACCGTTAGGCTCTAAATTGTGAATGAGTGTGCTAATATTTAAAAAATGAACTGATTATGGCATTAGTCTGATTATTACTGAATCTTAAAGAAGTCTATTCTGAATTCTGATGTGTCTCTGACTGGTTCTAATGTATATAGATCTCACAGAGTTGGCAGAGGTGGGGGTGTTGCCATATTCGTAAAGAGTAACTTAAATGTTTCTGCGTCCCTATCCACCTATGTCCCTAAGCAATTTGAATGTCTAATCCTAAATGTGAGCATTGACAAAAATGCCCAACTGACACTAGTGGGACTTTAAGTATTAGGACATGTAAACTTCTTAATCAGAGTTCCAGCGGTGTATTTGATCTGCGCATGTGCCATCACCAGCAGTGCAAGCCTCACTCTTGTGCGCAAGTAAATTGAGTTCAGGAAAATTCAAAGTATGCATCTTATAAATAGTTTTCACATACAAACTTGATATGTCCGAATTCAGAATTAAATAAGCTTCCCAAAAATAACATGGCCGCTGTGGTAGAATGTTTCTTTTGATTGCCAATTGTTTACATCAAAGTCCCATCAGGTAGCCTATGTCATGACGTTGCCCTGTTGGGTGAGGTTTATGACCACCCCATAAATACCTTTCCCCCTTTTCTCTCCACTCTACAGAATGGACTCTTGGAAAGCCCTTTGTTAACATAGAGAGAGTATGGTAACGAGGTTGGGGAATGGAACAATATTTCCCTTTTTCAACCAGTTGAAAGTGTCAGTTGGTACTTAAAGAATATGATGTCAGACCAGTTGGTGTCTGGGACATTATATCTCATGATAGGACGACACAAATTGTATCTTGGAAAGTCTACACATTCTAGTTATCAGATTCACATGGAATTGATGTGCAATTTAAATGTTTAAATATTAAACTATTACATTTAATCTTTGCTTCTAAATGAGAGAATTGTTTTCATAACTAAACTATGCTCACTCAGTGGCCACGCCCAAGTGAACAGACATTGGTTGAGAACTATGAAACACGCCCTCCTCTTCCCCAGTACAAAAGCCCATTGACGGAAGTCAACCTTAGTTCCCGATGACGTGAGGACTGGTGTCTATACGTTTAAAAGGGCTGATTTCAACTACAAGCTAACAAAATTAACATTTAGTTCCAGAAATGTTAGGACTGCTGTCCTAACATTTAAAAGGGCGAATTTCAACGTGGAGGTGATGATCACCACGCTGGAATGGTGAATTTCGACTAGACCAGCCAGAATACAGCACGAGCTGATTATGGCAACTTGGTATGAACTTCGAATGATTATTCACTAAAGAAGTGATACATCCTAGACGTTGAGTTGTCAGCTGCAGCTGTAAACGTACGTGGCCTAGGAAAGGACAGATAATCTCCGAAGAATGACAGGGTACTTTAACATATCCACTCTACAACACTACGACCAGAACGATTCTTCAAAGGACAATGGCGATCTCTGCTGGGTAAACCAGTCTACCATCTTCGACCCATCTATCGAAGCGCAGCTCAGAGTAAATATATATCTTGCATTTTCCTTTTCCGAATGGGCGGTTATTAGAATGCATAAGATTCTGTATTTTACGGTAGCATAGCTTCTCAAGGTCCAATAGACCCAATCCCCTTTGTCCCGCAGTCTTCCCGCTCTTTCATTCAAACCCAACCCCCTTCCTTTGTGTAACCATATCGGGTTAGCCCACTAAAGGCTTATCATGACATGATTAGTAATCGATGTGTGATCTATCGTGTGTGTATATATATATATGTGTGTAATTCTGTGTGATTGTTTAGGTATTTAATAAATAATTAAGCCAATTTGTGTATTGCTTATTCAACTCAATTGACTGGATAATTGTCTCATCCAATTTAATAAGTTTATTGTTGAATATACCTTTTCAGGTTCTTCCAATTAAATGAGATACTTTAAACTTTTCCATATTAACCTATATAAAGCAACGCTCTCAGGTTTGGGTTTAATTCCCAAATAGCATATCCAGGTTTGATTTATCATTAACATTGATTAAATCAGTAAAATGTACTTTTGCAAAGCTCATTCAGCACTACCCAGTACTGAATGAAGTCCCGCCTCCAGCGGGAATCCCATGTGGCTTCGGCCTTAGGGATATGTGAACCTGATCATGAATGTACACTAACATTTGAACTATGGTTTACACTTATGATAATCCAGCCAATCTCAATTGATTGGATATCATCGTCTCATTCAATAAGTTAAATTGTCGAACATTCCTTTTCAGGTTCTTCCAAGTAAATTAGACATTTTAAAAGTTCCCATATTAACCTAGATGAACCAACTTCGCCATTGAAATGACTACTGCTACAATCGACCTGTTCGCTACGTTCCTGCACCCAACCCACACAGTGTCAGAGCACAAGGGTAACAAAGGGTTAAAGGACCATCAAAACATAGACCAATGTTCTCTAGAAGTTCCACTACGTGAAGAACTAAAGCGAGAAAAACTTGAGAAAAGGGTAAAAGATAAGTCAAAAGGCCTAGACGGGGAATTGCCGGACACCAGGGTCTGCAGGAATTAACACCCTTAGCAAGGAAGTTAAAAAATCAAAATTCTCCCACTCTCACTCAAGACCCTATCTAGGGCCCGTGTGATCAAGAAACAAGCCCGCAGGCTTTGTCTATAGACTCTGATACAAAGGTTGCAAAGAAAAAGGTCAAAAGCTTTCTTAAAGCCAAGCCCATTTATAAATCTGAAAAGTCGATCTGCTTTCACCTTGAACAGAAATGGCACATCACGTCGTTGCGAACGACCACTCCACTTTGTGGGGAATATGTCCACTAAACGCCACTCTAAACGGCCATACCTGGAAACAGTCTTGGAGGACTGCTTAACTTGTCATGCACGAATTGATTCAAGCGCGACAATATCACTCTTCTCTCAAACATTGTTCAATGATCTCAAAAGGGCTTTGAAGCCAAATAAACGTTGGTTAAAAGTGGAACGATGTGACACTACACTTCGAGGTTTCACTCAGACTACCTCGCCTCTCACATTGAGAGTCATGCTGAAACTACACTTCCAGGACGTATCGCTCGTTCACCCTGTGTATGTTACCAGCCTCGAATCTGAACCTCTGCTACTCGGAGCTGACTTCATGGATCGGTTACTCCCACTGATGGATTGGAAATCCAACCATGTATGGTCACAGGTCAGTGTCTTCTCCACTGACCACACTTTCTTCCCCTAACGCTAGCTGCAACACAGTCATCCATGAGGGGTATCTGTGGTGGGGGGGGGGTCCCGAGACAAAGGGGGTGGGGGGGTCGAGACCACGTGCAACACCGTGCGAGGCCGCCAGAGCAGGAAACAAATCTAGTTATACACTTCCCCATGAGAACAGAGAGTAGAGAACCGGATAACTCAGAACACATTTGAGATATCACTGAGGTGTACCACACTGGTCGTAAAGGAAGTTCAGTGGACTTTTCCATCTCCTAAACAAATGGCAACAATAATCATACCTTGCCATGTGTAGTAGCCACTACAATGCAACTAGTGAAGTGCTCTAATCATGTGTTCCTGTAGGATAACATTTCAGAATAAATCGGCAGGACAACTGGTCCCCTTGAGTAACAATACCACAGTCAGTCCGGCAACAATCAGTAAGAGGATTAGAGACCTCACAAGTCAAATTGCTATTGATAATAGCGACAGAGGAGTTAGTAGTCACTCAGATTGCAACACCTGTAAGGGAATCTCCAGAACACTCTCCTTATAGTCAACACACATGCCACTAATAAATAGAACCCTCCATTCAGGAGGAAAGTTATTAGAAGTCATGAACCATGATAACACTGCGTATGACTGGTTCAGTGTTTAGAGTACTTCTGTCGTGAAGTTAGCTCCTCCGTGGATAACATAGCTATGAAATAGACTTCTTCATACCTATCGCCACTACAACAGGGGAAGACACAGTGACTTGTAGTAAAACCACTACAGACTCCCTCCACACCAATTCTGACTGACCTCCAGACATTGACATGCAAATTACCTGATTATGTCAGACTCATTCTGAACAAGTTGTAGTCTACCACAGCGTTTCTTAAATTATGGGACCTGTTAATAGTGGGTCGCGACGTAAATGTATAATTATTTCATTAATTATTGGAATTGATTTGGCAAAGTGCAACTGCGAACTCGGTTCAGCGCGCTCCCTGCTTAGCAGCGGTCCCTTCTCAGTTTGGCAGCTGTGGGAGATGTAGAGGGAGATGTCCGTGTCCTTCGCGGTTTATCTGATCTTTTTTCTGCAGTTTTCTTGAAGGTCACTCCGCGACCCACACGCTGCAGCGCTGTCGTTCAACCCACTGACTTGTTATTCTCACTCGCCATAATGAATTGTACTCATGAAACGCAAATACAGTGATGACTTTTTGTCTCTTTCTTACAAACTTTCAGAAATAATGAGGCGCGCCCACAATGTGTTTTGTGTGGGGAAGTGCTTAGTAATGAGTCTCTCATAACGAACAAATTAATAAAACGACACGTCATGATCAAACATCCAGGAACAACATGACGGTAAACCCAGGGAGTTCTTTCAGAACAGGGCAGAACGCTTCAGTGCTTCGAAAGTGGAAGAGTAAGTCAACTAGCAAGGCATTGTTGTCATTTTATAACAGGTTTTGATAATCAGAAATAAGGGAGTACTATCTATCATAGTAGTAGATGTGAGTATTGTAAAACATTCTGGAAGCTATATAAATTAATTTATTAATGTCTACATTTGTTTTTACCACATTTATTCTATTACAGACACCTTAATGCATAGTTTTAAATTATATTATGTGAGCTAAACATAATAAAATAATCCTTAGTACATTTTTGTAAGATTACTAATGCTACTGTCCCCACCACAACAACTAAATACATGTACTTTTGTCCTTGAAACGTTTAATTGAAATACTGTGGATTCCATTCATTCCTATGAAGGACTGCGTTTTTTAAAATCGTTTTTGTCATTGTGACAACTGAATTGTTCCTATCTGAATGCCGTACTTCCTGGTTAGGGGTGTGTTTTTCTGTTGTTGCATTAGCTGGCTAGCTAGCTAAGTAAACGGTCATCAGTAGTTACCTCAGCCACAAAGTCAGAAACCCCGCCTATTTCTACAATTTATATTCTTAAAATGTGATTTTAAACCCAACTTTAACCACACTGCTAACCCTGACCTTAAATTAACACCAAAAAGCAACACAAATAATAATCATGAATATTAACGATATAGAACAATTTGGACATTGTGGGTGTGGTAACCGAAGTAAACTAGCTAGCAAGCAAAGTCATCAGATGTTTAGTTAGACAACCGATCCACAAACTATTTAATGTACGCAATGTTCTTCTGAGAAATAGACTTGTTGACAAGTCAATTCAATAGCTGCACAGAGTGGTGGGGATGCTGAATCAAAATGGGAAACATTTTCGCCAGAAAGAGACGCACGCGAGTCACAGAGCAGGACAGGGCAGTTTTGGTAAGTAGCCTAGCTACTGTAGTTAGCTAACGTTAGCCAACTAGCTAACAAGTCAGCCTTCTAACATACTATAACTAGTTAACAACATTTGATAATGTATACGTTAGGCCAGCAAAGTAAGTTAGCTAGGAGGGCGGAATTGGGCAGTCTGACAACCCATACATAACACACTGTTCTTTACTGGAAAGCTAGACGGCGAACTGAAGCGATTTAGTGTTGAAACAAGTGGTCTTCCAAGAATTGCATTAAAATGTATGTGTTCTCAATTACAGCAATTGAAACAGCAGAGAGATAAGTTAAAGCTGTATCAGAAGAGAATCACCCTGCAGCTGGAGAAGGAGAGGAATCTAGCCAAGCAGCTGCTGAAAGATGGCAAGAAAGAGTAAGGACTTGCTTCTCACCAGAAATGCTATATATTGTGTGATCCTGATCTGCCTAAAGTTAAGGTTGTCACTTTAAAGCACTTGAGATTGAAAGCTGTCATGTGCATAGACCGTATATAATACATATAATTACGAAATTAGGACATTATATTGGTTGTCATTGTATTGAATATTCTCACATTTCTATTTTTGTTTTCAAACAGGAAGGCCCTCCTCTTGCTCAAGAAGAAGAGATACCAAGACCAGCTCCTGGACAAGACAGAAAACCAGATAAGCAACCTGGAGCGAATGGTAAATACCTGACATTTGTCAACCATTCACTCACTCGCACCACCGGGAATAGTAGAAAATGGTACTCGTGAGGTGTATAGACTCATTTCCTGTCCGCGTCATGAAAAGTTGCACGTGCAGTTCCTCATCAGAAACCGTGTTGTTTACGTATGCCGCGTTCAAAATAACTGGGATCTCGAAAGTCTCCGGCTTCAGTGCGTTCAAGACAGGTGAGAACTCGGGAACTCCGACTGGGAGAATAATTTTGAACGGTCATTCAAATTGGAATTCGGGGATCTTTCTAGAGCTCCATCTTTCCGACTTGAAGATCACTGACGTCATGATTTGACCTCATTTTTTTTCTCCCCCAGAGTTCCCAGTTGTCTTAAAAGCACCACTAGCAGTGCATACGATCACATGCAACTTCAAATGCAGCTCTTGTAACTTAACAAACACGTAATCAGATGGTTATCGTCTACAAAATTACAGCTGTCATCAGAGCACAGGAGATTGATAGCATCTTAATTGGGGAGGACGGGTTCGTGGTAATGCTTGGAGCAGAAATAAGTGACATGGTATCAAACACGTGTTTGATACGCATTCGCTCTGTTCCAACCATTATTATTAACCATCCTTCTGTCCTGCATCAAAGGGTTGATTACCTAGCAAGCCAGCGAGGCAAGGTGAAATATAACAAATAGAGGTAGATAAAGCCAGGAGAATAATATGCGTGTTGATCATAGCTATAACCGTCAGTCTTTTGTGTTTTCATGGTCATCACTCACTAACTGTTAAAAAACTTACGGTCCCAACGCATCACTCAGAAGAGACGTTTGATAAACGAGAGAGAAAATAGACGAGAGAGAAAATATCTCTATTCGTTAGTCGGACACTGTTGCAAAAAATGTTTTCCACCGTAGCAAAATGTTTTGCTTCAAACGGAAAACACTTTGCAACAAACAAGAGTTTCTATTGGACACATTTAAGTTCCTCCACGTTTTGTTCCATCCACTTGGTTCTGTTTGGTTTCTAGTAAATACACCTCTGTACTTAACTAATGCCTTCTGATCTTATTGTTTTCTTTAGTGTCAAGACATTGAGTTTGCCCAGATTGAGATGAAGGTCGTTGAAGGCCTTAAAGTTGGAAACGACTGCCTGAAGTCATTGCATGAGGTACTCTATGTGAGGGTATCAGAGCTATGTTTGACCTCTATGCAACTTCCCCTATGACCTGATAAGTAGCATACTGTATATGTCTGTCTTTTCCATAAGCCAATTAGTAAGATAAATAGGTTGCTTACCTTCAGTGCATCTGCAATTCAAATAATATAGCATTCCGCATGGATATGCAGTGAATAAAACATTGGCTTTCCTGTACTTACTGTTTGTTATTTCATATCAGGCGATGTCCATCGAGGATGTGGAGAGAATTATGGATGAGACCCAAGAAGGCATTGAATACCAGAGGGTAAGGTCCCCACAGTTTATTTTTACAGAAGCATTGATATCTTATTGAAATTACTATATTTTGTTCATATTTATTTGTACCTTTTTATCTCTGTACAGGAAATAGATGAGATGCTGGCAGGTTCCCTGACACAGGAGGATGAAGATGCTGTACTGGCTGAACTGGAGGCCATCACTCAGGTCAGTCTGTTACTCAACAACACTGGATGGCCAGCAACTATTATCATGTAACTCTGTTGACCTGAGGCATGGCTGTAGACTCCTAACATATAATTGGTATATACAGTTTCTCCTATGGCGTCTAACCATTGAACACAAGTAGGGATTTTATCACACAGTGACTGACTAGCCTCAAATCACCCATTGTGTTCAACGGTTTAGACGCCTTATCCGAGTCTACAGACATTTCTCAAAGCAAGGGACTGTGTCAATCTGGATAGTTTCACTTCTCTGGTTCCTTACCTGATTTCTTCCCGCCTAACAGCGATAGATGAGAGACGATCCCTTTTGAGTCTTGTTTTTTCTTTACTTCTGTCTGTTTTTGTGTGTTTAGGGAGAGCTTGGCCTACCCGAGGTACCTGACGAGTCCCTGCCAGACGTCCCAGAGGCAGCTGATGAAGAACCAGAGCCAGGTCAAGGTAGGTCTCCTCAGATGTGGAGTCATACTGAATTACAAATATTTGTGTCTTATGAGAATATGAATTCAGATATAGGTTAAAGACTCCAGCAGTGGAAATAGACATTACATGAGCACTAAGTGTCATTCAGAGTCCGTCTGGTTTTCTTCATTTCAGAGAGGGAGAGGCCAAGGAAGAAGCAGGAAAGAGGGATGATGGCTGTCTAGGGGCCTGTCTGTTCGCCAGGTTACTCTGTGGGTCTTGGTACGCCGGCCACTATATCCCCCTCATAGGGGTCTCATGCCCCCCCCTCCCCCCCACACACACAAAACCACAACCACAGAAAGATTATCTTCACCATCTCTTCCAGTCCCTCACCTCCAAGACTGAACTTCCTGGTGCCCTGCCAAGCCTTGGCCTTGTGAGCCCCAATACTGCTTTACAATCCTCTTGTGGATTCAACCACCCCATCACTCCAACTATGGTCATGGACTTTATTTTTCACATCATTGCCTGCAGGTTCTCTCCTATTTTTTTTGTTCATGTTTAGGGCCTATTTAGACACATAATCAAGAAATTAGTGGTTTGATTTACATAATATTGTGCCTATTGCCTAAGTCCCATGACGGGTATGTTTTTTTTTAAATCTTCTGTTAACGGACAAATTATGTAATTAACAGACAAATTAATGCATGTGTCTCTTTTCTTCTTTCTTTCTTTCTTTTCAACCTTTTGTGGCTCAGGCCTACTATCTGACCACAGAGCACATTCTCTTTGGGAGGAATAGACATGCAGACTGTCTTTCAAAATCATTACCGTTGGGATGGTTTTCAGAATCTTGCCTAGTCTTAGTTAAGAATGTCTTGATTGCTGCCAAACTGTCAATAATGGATATGACTTTGGCTTTGGTTTCAACTTGTTGATTGGGAACCAAAATCCTTACAATAGTACTGACCTATTTGCTAAAGCCTCCATTTCATGTAAATTCTATATTCTTCCTCGCTGTGCAACAGTTTAACTAATCTAATGCTCCAGTAGCGTTGGCTTGGGAATTAGCTCAGTGTCATTGGGGGAAAGGGCTAATTGTTTTGTCAGTGGGCTTACTAACTTAACTCTGTATCCCAGACTGACACCAGACAACACTGATGTTATTGTCACATGCCTAGAAATGACTATGAATTAAGTCAAAAACAACCTGACAGAGCCTGATGTCCTAGCTATCTATCCAGTGAGTATTATGGTATCATATTGGGTAGGTTTCACTATCAAGTGTGATATTGGGTTGTTAGCTAAAATATTTTACTGGCATATCATGTTATTGGGTTATCTGTCTGGATCTGTAATATATTACTGGCATATCATATCATGATACTGGGTTATCTGTCTGGATCTGTAATATATTACTGGCATATCATATCATGATACTGGGTTATCTGTCTGGATCTGTAATATATTACTGGCATATCATATCATGATACTGGGTTATCTGTCTGGATCTGTAATATATTACTGGCATATCATATCATGATATTGGGTATCAGTCTGGATCTGTAATATATTACTGGCATATCATATGATACTGGGTTATCTGTCTGGATCTGTAATATATTACTGGCATATCATATCATGATACTGGGTTATCTGTCTGGATCTGTAATATATTACTGGCATATCATATCATGATACTGGGTTATCTGTCTGGATCTGTAATATATTACTGGCATATCATATCATGATACTGGGTTATCTGTCTGGATCTGTAATATATTACTGGCATATCATATCATGATACTGGGTTATCTGTCTGGATCTGTAATATATTACTGGCATATCATATCATGATACTGGGTTATCTGTCTAGAACTGTAATATATCATGATATTGTGTTCTAATATATTACTGTCATCTCGTAGAGCATTAGCTATTTATCTGAAATGGAGGGCCTACATATAAAAGATAAGCACTTATGTATAGTGTAAAGTATTACTGTAAGTCTCTCTGAGACAGTGACACTCTTGACAATGACCGTGGAGACCATTTCCCAGTTGTATCATATTGACAGACCTGTGGCGTGTCTATACGAAATGTACCATGTTGTTATTCTGGAACAATACAGTGTATTTTTTTAAAGGTACTGTTTGACCAGCGTGTTGTTATTAACAACCACTAGATGGCAGCAAATAGCAGTTTATGATTTTTTTCCTGTTGATAAGCAATACGTCTGCGTACATTGGTTAGTGAATGTATTGCGTGGATTCGGATGCTGTTTCAAATTAAATGTTATTTGTGACATGCGCCCAAATACAACAGTGAAACGCTTACTTAAGTGTTAAAAAATGTACTAAAAATAAATTGTAAATGTTTTGTGCAACTACATGGGACAGTAAAAAGAACTGCTTAGCTATAATGAGGGGAATCATATAAGACTATATGTTATTCATTTACATTTGAGTCATTTAGCAGATGCTCTAATCCAGAGCGATCTACAATTTAATGCATTCATCTTAAATTATCTAGGTGAGACGACCACATCACAATCGTAGTAGGTACTTTTTTTACCACAAAATAAAGTAGTCAGAAAAGTTGATGCAGGTAGGCTGCTTTTGCAAGTCATTTGAATTCTTTCTTTCTTCGTGTGATGATTTATATGTATTGATAGAGCATCCTTGGATTATACAGAGGTCCTCTAAAATCATTCCATAGTGGCTCACAGAGTATTATAACACAGCAGCCTGTGACTAAAGATTCCAAGCAATGAGCAAGTGGTAGGCCTTATCTCCTTCATGGCCCTACAATGTTTTTTTTATCTGTGAAATGCTTGGAACAATTAGTATATTTCTGGGGAAAGTACTGAAAGGTCCAATGCGGATGTTTTTATCTCAATGCCAAATCATTTTGGGGGTAACTATGAAGTACCTTACTGTGATTTGTTTTCAATTCAAATGGTAAATATTAAAAATAATAATAGCTTCTTAGCAAAGAGCAATTTCTCGAGCAATAATTTAGCTAGGACTGTCTGGAAGTGGTCTGACTGGGGAGGGGGAAACTGAAAGCTAGCTGTTATTGCCAGAGAGGTTAGGAACTCTCTTATTGGTCTATTAACTCATTTACTGCATGGTGATTTCACCATGGAAGGCCAAAACTCCATCCCACCTTTTCCAACAGCTCTTACACTAAAAGGGCATAATCATAATTTCCACAGTATTATTCCAACCCCATGGTGTGGAAATATATATATATATATAAGAACACAGGAAAATCAAGTTTTGACTGCACAGTGAACTCCGATGTTCCGTTGAATGAATCTGCTGCAATACAGTGTGTCGCTGACTGTCCCCTTCAAGCCAATGACAGCGTGGGAGACAGAGTGGGTGGGAAAAGGGAACATGAATGACAGTGCGAATCGCTGTGCTCTATGATTCATAAAAGATATCTGAACCTGAGGGACAATTACAGGCAGGGAAAATGGAGTGAGTGGGAGGCTGTTTTCAAGTGCTCCTGAAAAAAACAGCCTGGTCTCAGACTTGACGTAACATAGTAAAAGTAAATTCCGGAAACTAAAATTAGTATGACATGTTACGTTTTGTATGCTTACATAAGACAGGTGGTTACTTATTGGTGGGCGTATAATGCAGACGTCTAGCAACCCAAACATTGCAAGTTTGAATCTCATGACGGACAACTTTAGCATTTTAACTAATTAGCGAGTTTTCTACTACTTTGCAACTACTTAGCATGTTAGTTAACCCTTCCCTAACCATAACCTTAACCGTTTTAGCTAACCCTTCCCCTAACCTTAACCCTTTTGGCTAACCCTTTAACATAACTCCTAAACTTAACCCTAACCTAGCTAACGATAGCACACTGGCCAGAATTCGTAACATATCATCCATTTCGCAAATTCAAATTTTAAAATGTGTAACATATAATACAAATTGTAATTCGTAACATATCATACCAAATGGGTGATGGACATCCACAAATTAATACATACCATACGAAAAGTAACATATCATAATAAATGGAGTGTCATACAGAATAATACGAGAAAAAATAAGAAACCCGCACACTGCTCGTGATAGTTTCACTGCTTTTTAAAAAGCTTTACGTATCGGCCTTCGTCAGAGCTTATTAAAGAGCAGTGATACTATCAAGAGCAGTGTGCAGTTTTTTTCTCTCCATTTTATTAAACTGTTACCATGCACCTGCAAAAAAAGATAGCTCAGATGTGCAAGTGCCTTTTGAACATACAGAATAATACGAAATGCTCTGAGACTAGGTTGGAGAAAGAGCCAGCTCTGCAAAGGAAGGCACGGTAATGATGACCTGGGGGATGTGGGTGGGAGTCTGTCCCCTCATTGCCAACCTACCTCGCAACACTCCTGAGGCCTAGTTGGCAGAAGTAGCAGAAGGACACACACACACCGGTTGCTGGTCCAGGTGACTACAGAATGTTCCTGGCTGTGCTACTAAATAATGGGGCTCCCCTCTCTGTCTTTGTTCAAGCCTCCTCATTGGCCTAACCAGAGCTGAGGGGAATACTTAATTGCTTGCTCTAATGCCTTTCCCTGTGACGCAGAACAGCAGTGCTAAAACCAGAATGTATCACGCCCCCTGGCCTATATTAGTGCCTTATTGCTTTGATATTTAGTATTAGTGTATTATTGCTTTAATTTTTACTATTAGTGTATCATTGCTTTAATGACTAGCCTCAACCACCCCGGCAGTGTTCAAGTGGCTGTTGTTACCTTCAGTTCCTGCTACGCTACATGTCGCTAGGGAAAGATATTGATTGATTCCTCCTACATAGTCCTCATTTATTTATCCTCACCGGCTGTCTCAATTGAATTAGGAAGCAGTCTCATTGTTGAATTGTTTAATTATGGAAACCACCTGTGTGAGGACCAACTAGATTGTTCATCACACAAGCAAATCAATGGCAATGTTGAGAAATGCCCTTTAACGATACTTAATTCAGGTTTTCAGATTGATTTTTACTGTTGGGTTATGAAGTTAAATTATGAGCTCATCTTAATGAAGGAGGGTTGTCAAAAGAGCAAGTTAAACCCAGTTAACTATGTAGAGTGGTCAGGCGGGGGTTAAGTGACCTTTGTCTCTCAACACTATAAGGTACTGTATTTTTTCCTCCTGCGTTATTATAATGCTAATACGTTTCTGGAAAACAGCAGCAGCAGCATAGTTATTGTCCATATCCAATAAAGAATAAAGCCTAGACATTTTAGAGACTTCCCAACAGGCTCTTGTAGTGCAGATCGTGACTTGCTGAATGAATTGTGGAGGATTCCCCTGTTCATACATCACATATTGTAGCATAGTGTACGAGCAAGGTGACGCCGTCCTACACCGACACACACTACTACATTCCAGCCACTAAGCCTGTGCATACATGGATAGCAATGCACAACTGTAACAGGTAGCTAGCTATTCAATTGTAATGTTTTGTACACTGTTCGATACTCTACGTCATTATTTATACCATACGTTATCTGTTTACGTTATTTGTTTTGCCTAAAATGTGTTCGCTTCAAAATGTGTTCATTTACTTAGATCACAATCTGTTGAAATCGTATTGTTGGGTATAGAGATGTGTGCATAGCTGTACTGTAGTCATTCAGGCATGCGGGTATTATGAATGATTTTTACGCAGAGGCAGAGCAGAGGCAGTGGTGTGGGCAGTGTTCGAGAGAGGAGGCGGATCCCTTTAAAATGGCAAGCAGCTATGAGCAGGCTGCCTGCGTTCTCTGTCAGCGGGTGGTATAGCCTCCAGACTGCGTGGGCTAGTGTGGGCGCAGTTGAAAAGTTTCTTATAAAAGCGGTGATTCCGGAGTCTCGTATTACGCGCGTCCCCTCCCTCTGTAATAATTGTTTCTTACTACGATTCCTTCCACCTACTCTGTTTCTCCTTCGTAGTATTTCTTCGAAAAGCTTCCGTCACTAAAGGAAATCTGGTCTATGGTTTTGGCTGAAGAAGGTTCCACGATGTCTCGGACTGACGAAGTACACCGTATAACGGAGAATGTCTATAAGGTAAGAAGCAGACAGCGGTCCATTCACTCCAGCTTCATTAATGAATACATTGATTATTGTTTTGATTAAGTCGCTTGATGAGTGGAGCCTCGTCAGCTGATGAGATCTGATAACGTGGTTGCTGTTGGATTCGTTTCGAACTTTGTTTTACGCAGAGGTCAAGATAAGTCTACTCTCTATTAAATTAGAACAAATACAATATCCTTTTTAATGAACATTGATAACGACTTTGGCTTCTATGGTGTACCTGGGGAATTTACAATCACACCCCATCTATAGGTCTCATCAATGCTCTAAAAGTAGAGATTTGTTTCTCTGCAGTGAGGGACACTGCGTGCAGTAACGGCAACAGCCATAGGCTCATAGGGGACAAAAAAAAAATGTATACACAATTCCCCAGTCCAAGTTGAATTTGAATTAGGAGATGTGTATCAAAGTGACAGTTTGCATCGAGGTAGACCGGGACAGCTCAATTTGCATGTTATGACATATTGGCTTAAGGAGTTCTGTCAGACCACGGAAGGGTTTTTCGCTGTAACCAGTTGAGCTAAATGGTTTTAGAAGTAGACTACACAAATATAATAAGGCTCAGAATAGCGGTGGCATTTTTATTTTATTTTTACATTTAAATCATTTTTGCAATTAGGGTTAAATTGACAGATTTTTCACGTAATTGGCTCGTAATTCCAACCAGCGACCTTTTGGTTACTGGCCCAACGCTTTTCACCAATAGGCTACCTGCCACCCTCTTATCTTAGCAAGGTGGCTTGTTAGCATTGCTTTACTTGGGCAGAAGTTCATCTGAGCTGAGCACCTAACCTCATATTTTCTACCGTTTGTGTTCCTGCACCTCTTATAGAATATTAGCTCAAAAGTATTGAGGAGTTCCCGCACCTAAATATAAATGGTACCGCCACACAAAATGAGTGTCAACACCTATTTTAGTCCAAGTCAAGCACCGCTTGTTAGAGATTCTGAACTATGGCGATATTTGACCGATTAAAAAAAATATATACAATATATTAATTCTCTACCTCTTTCCGTCGCTCTTTCACCAAGCTAGAGGAGTTGATTGAGGGAATAAGGGACCGTCCCAAACTTTTTGAAACTGCCCTGTAGTCTAAAGCATTTCGACAGGTCCTTCCCTCCTGCTATTTCCACAACAAAGCCCTGCTTTAGCAGAGCCAAGGGCGGAGGTGCTACTCTTCAGTTTCACTGCACTGTGATATGTTGTGTATGTCCCAAATGGCACCCTATTACCTTTTTTATAGTGCACTACTTTGGAATAGGGCTCTGGTAGAAAGTAGTGCACTATAGAGGTAATAGGATTCCATTTGGGATTGACTGGTTGTGCCATCCAAACAGGCTAGATTTCAGGAAGGGAAGAGAAATGTGCAGGGGTACAAGAGTTTGAATAACCTGTGAAAGCTGGTCCATATGGTAACCAGAGCCTAGTGACTGCTATGATATGAGTGGTCTATACTTGACCCTATCATGGCCAGCCACTATCACAGACAGCCCTGAGCTGTACACTCATACGTATTCTCCCTCTGAGCTTCATTTCTAACACCTAGACCCAACCCTCCACATACCCCTATAGGTCGACTTTCAAGGTTCAGTGGTGGTAGAGCAGCCTGATGCTGAGACCTGTGGAAGATGTTGGGGGTCCTTAATGACCCGTGAGAGCTGTTGGGGGTCCTCAATGACCTGTGGAAGATGTTGGGGGTCCTCAATGACCCGTGGAAGATGTTGGGGGTCCTCAATGACCCGTGGAAGATGTTGGGGGTCCTCAATGACCCGTGGGAGGTGTTGGGGGTCCTCAATGACCCGTGGGAGGTGTTGGGGGTCCTCAATGACCCGTGGGAGGTGTTGGGGGTCCTCAATGACCCGTGGGAGGTGTTGGGGGTCCTCAATGACCCGTGGGAGGTGTTGGGGGTCCTTATTGATCGACCAGGGAGAGGAGGAACAGGTGCTAGTCAAATGAGAGCGAGAGAGCATTGCTGATGGGAAGGTCACTGGAGGTGACGATATTTTAGCGAATGGGGAAGGGAAGCAAACCCATGTCGCTGGCATGAAAGGCAAACACCCTACGCATTGCGCCAATAGAGTTCACTCACTTGGTGGGAATTGTAGGGTTCATATAGTGAGGATCGCTACAATATGATGTAGAATGACAGGGACGTCAGTGTGGAGATATTTTCCTGACCAGCAGGTTGACTCATTACAGAGCCCAGCAGAGGGAGAGGAGAGAGGGAGTGCTGGAGCGATGCAGAGGGGGAGAGATGGAGAGTAGCAGCCGACCTGGTAATCTGACCCACGGCTGGGGGCCTATTGTGGGGGCGACTGATGCTGACTGGCGGGGGCTCTGTGTGTGTGTGTGTGTGCATGCGGCTCTTAGACATGTAGAGTGGTGTTTGCCTCAGTGAGTCTCTGAGTATGTTCACATGTACACAAATAATTCTATATTAAACTGACTATGGCAGTATGGAAATAGTCATGTCAACTCCTTACTCTTAATTGGCGTAAAGGTCAAAATCAAAGTAAGCATTTGTCAATTTAAAACACCTGGTTTTCTGAGCAATATTTTCAAAGACCTGACCAGACGAGGCCGTGAGGTGCCAGCTTCCATCTGATACCATACAACCATAGATACTGGTATGTTACTGAGGAGGAGGACAGCTGGATGCCATCAGATGGTACAGTATTAACAAAATGATTTATTACATCAAGGCAAGGTGTGAACATCACTCTGTGAGCTGAGGGGGATAATGTTTAAGAGGTAGACATGGGAGTTGATTGTCTCTGTTATTCCCTGAGAAAGGGGTGTGCTTGCAGCCACGCTGGCAGTGCGGTGCAGTCTCTCTGAAGTCATTGCTATTGCCTGGCAGCTGCTTGCTGACTGCGTAATCTCCAAGCTCGCTCAGATTCCAAGAATACAAGACACTGTCTGCAACATTGTGCTGTGACTCACACGTGAGTGTGTGTGTGTACCTCTGCCTATATACTTGGCTTGGCCATGAAAGGAGGACATCCCCACCTCCAGACAATCTGCTGTGACCAACCATCAGAACCTCTGCTGTCCTACACACACCAACATTTTGTGGGTATGTCAAAGCTTAATCATCCTGGCTCGTTTGCTCAATTGGTAGTCCACGAGAGAGTTTATCCATTAAATTAGATTTTTTCCATTAGCCGCAGATGATCTGTTAAATGCATTTTGGCCTTGTGTTGAGATAATTGCTATCATTTCAATAGTGCTATTAGCCCGCTCCATCTCAGTGAGGTATGCTGAAATACATCACCAAATATGATGAAAGCAAACATCTGAATATGAGTCACAATCACTCACGGGTATATATTATGCATATCAATTTTTTTTTACAGCGCATTCTGAAAGTATACAGCCTTATTCTAAAATTGATTAATCTACACACAACACCCCATAATGACAAAGCCAAAACAGGTTTTTAGAAATGTTTGCAAAAAAAAGGATACCTAATTTACACAAGTATTCAGACCCTTTGCTTTGAGACTCAATTGAGCTCAGGTGCATCCTGTTTCCATTGATCACCCTTGAGATGTTTCTACAACTTCATTGGAGTCCACCTGTGGTAAATTCAATTGATTGGACATGATTTGGAATTGCACACACCTGCCTGTATAAGGTCCCAAAACCAAGCCATGAGGTGGAAGGAATTGTCCGTAGAGCTCCGAGACATGATTGTTTCGAGGCACAGATCTGGGGAAGGGTACCAAAACATTTCTGCAGCATTGACGGTCCCCAAGAACACAGTTGCCTCCATCATTCTTAAATGGAAGAAGTTTGGAACCACCAAGACTCTTTGTAGAGCTGGCCGCCTGGCCAAACTGAGCAATCGGGGGAGAAGGGCCTTGGTCAGGGAGGTGACCAAGAACCTGATGGTCACCCTGACAGAGGTCTAGAGTTTCTCTGTGGAGATGGGAGAACCTTCCAGAAGTACAACCATCTCTGCATCACCACCAATCAGGCATTTATGGTAGAGTGGCCAGACGGAAGCCACTCCTCAGTAAAAGGCAAATGACAGCCCGCTTGGAGTTTGCCAAAAGGACTCTCAGACCATGAGAAACTCTTTAGCCTGAATGTCAAGCGTCACGTCTGGAGGAAACCTGGCACCATCCCTACGGTGAAGCATTGTGGTGGCGGCATCATGCTGTGAGGATGTTTTTCAGCGGCAGGGACTAGGAAACTAGTCCTGCTTGAGGGAAAGATGAACGGAGCAAAGTACAGAGAGATCCTTGACGAAAACCTGCTCCAGAGCGCTCAGGACCTCCGAATGGGGCGACGGTTTACCTTCCAACAGGATGACGACCCTAAGCACACAGCCAAGACAAGACACAAGACACAAATGTAACTCTGGATGAGTCATCAGCCTACTTCTGTCCAAAGCCCCATGGGAATTGGTCAAAAGTAGTGCACTATATAGGGAATAGGGCATCATTTGGGATGCAGTTTTAGTCTCTGTGATTACTAGTGGCTATAGGCAATGTGTAAACTGCATCCTGAGGCTGTTTTACACCTGCCAGAACAAAGTGTGTGGTTGGTTGGTTAAGTCTGTTTTCTTTGCACAGCCCACCATGCGAGTAGTGTTGGGTGTTGTCGGGTACAGATGTCGGATCTTCATTTTACCCTTTTCATCCTGCAGCAGGAGGATTTGAATTCATGTTTAGAATCGCTACCAGGAGACAGCTGGAAGCAATGTTTGTAGGCTGCACAATCATTTAAAACTGTAGATCCACTGGGCATATGATTAGGTCCAAACTTTTGACTGGTACTGTATGTTTTAAGGCAAGCAATATGCCCAATGACTGATTGGTTGTCAGTGCCTGTGTGGTCCAGCGGTTACAGCCGCTGACCCCGGCACACACATGCCAGAGTTGGCATGGGGTTAGAATCAGGCCCACTCACTGCCCTTTGAATGTTTTAGTTACTCTATGGGCTATACTTGTCCTCCTAATGGTTGTACTTCCTTATCAGATCACTTCAGTTACATAGTGACGATATAATATTATAAATCTATCAGATGACAACCTTGTCACTCCCCCCCAAAATTTTTTATATTAATCGAAACTATTGCACATAACATCTACATTTATTACGAGTATTTAAGTAGTTTTATACCCGGATACTTTTTTTTAGTCCTACTTGAGTAGTTTCTTAAGAAGGCTACTTTTACCTGAGTAAATTACAATCTAAGTAGCAGTACTTTTACCTAAGTACAGATTTTTAGTATTCTACACATCTCTGTAAATGATACGTAGCTTAACTATAAAACGTTGGCAAGCATTCACACTGGAGGAAAGTTTATCAGTACGCCTGCATCTGTCAACACAGGATGGTAATGCTTAGGGACAATTGTACATGCACGGCGAAATGACTACTCTGACTGCGCACTATGGGAGCGCTCGGTTTGTTGTTTTGAAAGTCTCTGAAAAAAGTGTTCTATTGAAAATGTATGGTAACTAGCTAGCTAACTTTTTTGAGTTTGGATCCTGCGACGTGGTTGGCATCAGTTGCTGGGACCGCTGCAATCTGTCCAGGGATCCTGCCGACCAAAGGTCTGAGGAGCAGCTTGGCGTAGCAGCTAACCTAGCTGCCTATCAAGCTACCAGGATTTTCTTGAGGGCTTGAACGCAACCCGCGACGTGTTTAGCCCTTATGGCTGGGACCATGGATTGTCCCGGGCTTGTGGCTGTCTTGATTCCTGCTCATCCATCTTCCCTGCGACCTGCCCAGTCTTGTACTGTAAGGAGTAACAGCGTAGCCAACATTGCTACCATGGCGAAGACCAAAGCTGGTGGGAGTACCATTGAGGACAGTGGTTTCTCGCTATTACCAGGTGAAGGATGTTTTTAAAAGAACAAAAATTGTTCAAAAGAAGTTGTTACAATAAAATAGCTTCAACTAATAAAATAATTGACGACCTGACCAGCGAGGTCCAAGACCTGAAGAACAGTTTGCAGTTCTCCCAGGGTGAGCTCAATGAGTTTATTAAACAGTAGAACGGCAAGATGACAGCAATCTGTAAGTCATTGAGAGGACATCAGTTCTGTATGTGAAGCCATGATAATCGGATTTCTCTATCATTGTTATATCAAGGAACAATCAAGGCAGAACAACATTGTTGTGGAGGGAATTGCTGAATCCCCACATGAGACCTGGATGGAGTCTGAGGATAAGGTGAGGGAAATGATCTCTGAGAAACTGAAGATGGACCACAGGAAGATTTGAGGTGGAGCACGGCCACTGGACTGAAAACTCACCACCGGCCCAGGTGACAGGCCCATGCCAATAGTTGTCAAGTTCCTGAGGTTCAATGACAAGGTAGCTGTTCTGGAAAGAGACCACAACTTGAGAGGAATGTACATCTTCCTCAACGAGGACTATCCTGTGCACCAGTAGAGGAAATAAATTATCACAGCCATGCAAGCTGCCAGAGCGAGTGGGACATTGCTTACATCCACTATGACAGGCTCATTGTCCACCCTCCCTCTCAGAAGCTTGGAAGGGATGAGGGAGCCAAGCCTATGAGTTTCGTACCTTCAACCCCAGCACCACACACACACACACTTACACACCCCAACTGATTTAATGGACTGTTAAATGTGTTTTGTCTCTTGCTTTGTTTGCTCTTTTCCATATTATGTCTATCTCTGATAAGCTACTCAGGAAAGGGCTGAAAATGGCCCATATTAACATATGTAGCCTTAAAAATAAGGTTAATAAAATCAGTAACTTGCTAACATCAGATAACATTCATATATTAACCATGTCTGAGACTGACTTAGATAATTCCTTTGATACAGCAGTTGCAATACAAGGATAGAAGAGACAGGAATGCCCATGGGGAGGTGTTGCTGTTTATATTCAGAGCCATATCCATGTAATGCTTACAGAAGATTGTATGTCAAGTGTTATTGAAGTGTTGTGGTTGCAGGTTCACCTGCCTCACCTAAAGCCTATTATTTTGCGGTGTTGCTATAGGCCACCAAGTGCTAAGTCAGTTTCTAAATAATATGTGTGAAATGCTTGACCGTATATGTGATGTAAACCGAGAGGTATACTTTCTTGGAGATCTGAATATTGACTGGTTTTCATAAAGCTCTCTGCTTAAGAGGAAGCTTCTCACTGTAATCTGGTTCAGGTTATTCATCAAAATTCTATCAAATATTCTGGACCCTCAGTGTCCCATGCTAGTGATCTCCAGACACAGCTGCAGGCTATTTGCGCAAAGTAGGTCTACCTGATTACTTCTTATGACGTTTCCGCTGAATCAGAGCATGACATTTCTTTTCCCTTTCATGAGGAGTGGTTATCGAAAAACAGAGGTGGAAAGATTTTTCAAATAGACTACATTGAGGAACTATTGTCACTCTTAATAGATGTAAAAATATACTTTTTTTTTTACTTGCTGTTTTGAAGTGAAAAAATTACTTTGAGATGCTCCCAAAGCTCATTAGTGGTGGTGAGTTAAGACAATCAGAAATACTATCATATTCCCAAATGGGCACGTTTTATAAGCCTACAGTACATTAGCCTAGGCCTACTATGTGTAGTCAGGTGCGCGTCCTTACTCAACATTGACAGGAGCGCTCCAAACAAAACACAATTAATACATTGACAACTTGTAAATGGAATTAAATAAACCAAAACTTGTTTATCATAAGTGTAGCCTAGGTTGTGCTGTTGAAGTAGTTGAGGAGACTAAGTTACTTTGTGTTACCTTTGATTTGTAAACTGTCATAGTCAAAACATACAGTACCAGTCAAAAGTTTGGACACACCTACTCATTTGAGATTTCTTTATTTTTACTATTTTCTTTGTTGTAGAATAATAGTGAATACATCTCTACTATGAAATAGCACACATGGAGTCATGTAGTAACCAAAAAAGGGTTAAACAAATCAAAATATATTTGAGATTCTTCAAAGTAGCCACCCTTTGCCTTTGACAGCTTTGCGCACTCTTGGCATTCTCTCAACCAGCCTCATGAGGTCGTCACCTGGAATGCATTTCAATTAACAGGTGTGCCTTGTTAAATTAATTTGTGGAATTTCTTTCCTTAATGCGTTTGAGACAATCAGTTGTGTTACAAGGTAGGGGTGGTATACAGAAGATGGCCCTATATGGTAAAATATAATGTTCGTATTATGGCAAGAACAGCTGAAATAAGCAAAGAGATGGCTCTGATGAAGACCACCACAGGAAAGGAAGACCCAGAGTTACCTCTGCTGCAGAGGATACATTCATTAGAGCTACCAGCCTCAGAAATTGTAGCCCAAATAAATGCTTTACAGAGTTCAAGTAACAGACACATCTCAACATCAACTGCGTTAATCAGGCCTTCATGGTCGAATTGCTGCAAAGAAACCACTACTAAAGGACACCAACAATAAGAAGACTATCTTGGGACAAGAAACACAAGCAATGGACATTGGACCGGTGGAAATCTGTCCTCTGGTCTGAGTCCAAATTTGAGATTTTTGGTTCCAACCTCCATGTCCGTGTGAGACGCAGAGTAGGTGAACGGATGATCTCTGCATGTGTGGTTCCCACCGTGAAGCATGAAGCAATTTGGAACTCGGTAGTGAGTGTTGCAACTGAGGACAGATGATTTTTACACGCTTCAGCACTCGGCAGTCCCGTTCTGCGAGCTACTTCGCAGCTGAGCCGTTGTTGCTCCTAAACGTTTCCACTTCACAACATCAGCACTTACAGTTGACCGGGGAAGCTCTAGCAGTGAAGAATTTTTACGAACTGACTTGTTTTAAAGGTGGCATCCTATGACAGTGCAACGTTGAATGTCACTGAGCTCTTCAGTAAGACCATTCTACTGACAATGTTTGTATGGCTATTGCATGGCTCTGTGCTCGATTTATTTTTAAATATATTTTTTTATATATACAACCACAGGTGTGGCTGAAATGATTGAATCCACTCATTTGAAGGGGTGTCCACATACTTTTGTACATAGTGTGTGCATATACTGAACAAAAATATATAAACACATATGTCAACTATTTACTGAGCTACAGTCCATTATAAGGATTATCAGTCAATCAATTAATTTTCCCTAATCATCTATGGATTTCACGTGACTGGACAGGGGTGCAGCCATGGGCCCAGCCAGTCAGAATTAGTTTTTCACCACAAAAGGACTTTTTTTTTTTTACAGACAGAAATACTCCTCAGTTCCATCTGTTCTCCAGGTGTTTGGTTTCAGACGATCCCGCAGGTAAAGAAGCCAGATGTGGAGGTCCTGAGCTGGCATGGTTATATGTGGACTGAGGTTGTGTGGCCAGTTGGCCGTACTGCCAAAATCTCTAAAATGACATTGTAGGCGGCTTATGGTAGAGAATTTAACATGAAATTATCTGGCAACAGCTCTGGTGTACATTCCTGCAGTCAGCATGTCAGTTGCACGCTCCCTCAACTTGAGACAACTATTGTATTGTGTGACACAACTGCATATTTTAGTTGCCTTTTAGTGTCACCAGCACAAGGTGCACCTGTGTAATGAGCATGCGGTTTTAATCAGCTTCTTGATATGCCCCACCTGTCAGGTAGATGGATTATCTTGGCAAAGGAGAAATGCTCACTAACAGGGATGTAAACAAATGTGTGCACAAAATGTGCGCGGAAATAAGCTTTTTGTTTGTATGGAACATTTTCTGGGATCTTTAATTTTAGCTCATGGAACAAACGTTTTAGAGGTTGTTTTTCTATTCAATAGAACTGTGTATGATATAGTATGATATATGAGTATGATATAGTATGATATATGAGTATGATATAACTCTCCTCAGTCTTTGTTGACCGTACATTCCACTGTAAATATTGTTTGGTATAAGCAAGGACGAGTTTTACATCTTAAAGACACACAAGGCTTCACTGCACGCTACAACACTTGTTGACAACAACTCTGGTAGAGATTTTGTTTTCAGAGAAGGATACTGTCATAAATCAGCGGGGTGATGTATACAGACACTAGGCTACATGCTGGTCTCTCGGTCTGTGTCTCTCTGTCTCCCCCCTCTCCCAGTTTACTGAGATATTCACACTTCAACCAAGCGGTTTAAATACCTATTTCCTGTTGACATGTCATACAGTCCTCAAAAACATATACATTACTCACTACCCGTCATTGATGTCTGCAAATATATATATATATATATATATATATATATATATATATATATATATATATATATACTTCTGAAAAACAATAAGGTCGTAGCTTCCATTGTGAAATGTTGTTCCATATTCTTTGGAGTGTTCACTGTAAAACCTTGTTGGTTAAATTGAATTCTAGGGTGCTCAAATGTATGGAGATCCATTGTGGTTTTTAGACATTGTAGGCAGGTGTGAGTTATTACCTATATGTTACAATGCAGAAGCACAAGGCAATTATAAACCACTACTCTAAATGATCGATGGTCTGTTAACATGCTCCTGTCTGTGTGTCTCAGCCAGGACAGCAGGACAGCTGGTGTCCCAGTTCTTTACGGGTGACACACAGGACAGCTGAGGTCCCCAGTCCTTCACGGGTGACATACAGGACAGCTGTCATCCCAGTCCTCTACGGGTGACACACAGGACAGCTGTTGTCCCAGTCCTCTACGGGTGACACACAGGACAGCTGTCGTCCCAGTCCTCTACGGGTGAGAGACAGGACAGTCGTTAGGGTGTGGATGAAGGGATGCAGAGGATATAGGGATGAAAGGAGGATAGAATGCCTGCTCCCTCTCTCTCGTCAATCTCTTCAGATTAATGTCCTGTCCCGTGAAAGTAACACAGTTCAATCAGATTTAACCCAGACATAATTACTTAAACACAAACTCTCTACAGTCCGCGCCCTAGGATGACATGATATCATATTTCTACCACAGCAGCAATCAGTACATCAGCCTGTGCCATGTGTCCCAAGTGGCACCCTATTCCCTGTGTAGTGCACTACTTTAGACCTATTGGGCCCTGGTCAAAAGTAGTGAACTATATAGGGAATAGGCTTCCATTTGGGACATAGACAGTGACTCAGCAGCAGAGGTGCCACAGCGGACATATTAATTATTCTTAGGTCATTCTGGGTGAATTCTCTGATCCAATGTGGATGGAAGACAACAGTATTTAACAGACCACCCACCAGAGTGCTTTATGTGGATGGTAGGCTACTGTACTTAACAGACCACCCACCAGAGTGCACCAGTTAGTTTAGGATTGGCTCCATGCAGTGGGATCGTTTCAAATAGAGGTCGACCGATTTATGATTGTTCAACGCCGATACCGATTTATTGGAGGACCAAAAAAAGCATATACCGATTAATCTGCTGATTTTATATTAAAATAAATAAATAAATATATATATATATATAATTTTTTTATATATTTTTTTTATATATATTTGTAATAACAATTAAAACAATACTGAATGAACACTTAACTTAATATGATACATCAATAAAATCAATTTAGTCTCAAATAAATAATGAAACATGTTCAATTTGGTTTAAATAATGCAAAAACAAAGTGTTGGAGAATAAAGTGCAATATGTGCCATGTAAAAAAGCTAATGTTTAAGTTCCTTGCTCAGAACATGAGAACATATGAAAGCTGGTGGTTCCTTTTAACATGAGTCTTCAATATTCCCAGGTAGGAAGTTTTAGGTTGTAGTTATTATAGGACTATTTCTCTCTATACAATTTGTATTTCATATACCTTTGACTATTGGACGTTCTAATAGGTACTTTAGTATTGCCAGCCTAATCTCGGGAGTTGATAGGCTTGAAGTCATAAACAGCGCAATGCTTGAAGCACAGCGAAGAGCTGCTGGCAAATGAAGGAAAGTGCTGTTTGAATGAATGCTTACGAGCCTGCTGCTGCCTACCACCGCTCAGATTTCTCTATGAAATCAGAGACTTAATTATAATATAATAACGCACAGAAATACGAGCCTTAGGTCATTAATATGGTCAAATCAGGAAAATATCATTTCGAAAACAAAACGTATATTCTTTCAGTGAAACACGGAACCGTTCTGTATTTTATCTAACAGGTGGCATCCCTAAGTCTAAATATTCCTTTTACATTGCACAACCTTCAATGTTATGTCATAATTATGTTCATTTCTGGCAAATTAATTACCGTCTTTGTTAGAAATAAATGGACTTCACACAGTTCGCAATGAGACAGGCTGCCCAAACTGCTGCATATTCCCTGACTGTTGCACAGAACGCAGGAGAAGTGACACAATTTCCCTAGTTAAAATGAAATTCTTGTTAGCAGGCACTATTAACTAAAAATGAATGTTTAAAAATATATACTTGTGTATTGATTTTAAGAAAGGCGTTTGATGTTTATGGTTAGGTACACATTGGTGCAACGACAGTGCTTTTTTTTTCGTGAATGCGCTTGTTAAATCACCCGTTTGGCGAAGTAGGCTGTGAGTCAATGATAAATTAACAGGCACCGCATCACTTATATGCAATGCAGGACCAGCTAGATAAACGAGTAATATCATCAACCATGTGTAGTTAATTAACTAGTGATTATGTTAAGATTGATTGTTTTTTATAAGATAAGTTTAATGCTAGCTAGCACCTTACCTTGGCTCCTTGTTGCACTTGCATAACAGGTAGTCAGCCTGCCACGCAGTCTCCTCGTGGAGTGCAATGTAATCGGCCATGATCGGTGTGCAAAAATGCTGATTACCGATTGTTATGAAAACTTGAAATCGGCCATTCCGATTAATCGGTCGACCTCTAGTTTAAAACCAGTGATTTTCTTTTCAAATGAATCACAGTGCTGCATGTATTTTGTATCCTTCTGCAACTGTAGTTGAGACAGAGGGCTACACAGCTTTGTCTGAACCAGTGTAGTAGCTAGCTACAGAACTGTCTGTGCACTCTTAGAAAAAAGGTGCAAAGCATAACCATATAGGTTTTTTTGATATGTCCCCATAGGGAACCCTTTTTGGTGCTAGGTTGAACACTTTGCAGAGGGTTCTCCCTAGAACCCTCTGTAGTGTAATTCATAGAACCCCCCCCCCCCCCCCCCCGTATATGGTTCTACCTAGAAACCTCTATGAAGGGTTCTACCAATAGAACCTTTTAGATGATAAAATGGCTTTCTAGAACCCTCTATGAACAGTTCTATCAGCCTTTAAAAGTTATTATTTACAGTGCCAGAATTTTTCCTCTTTCATATTTCTCTTTTTTTTATACAGAATGTTATCAGATCTTCAACCAAAACCTAATATTAGATAAGGGGAACCTGAGTTTATTAATTTATGCAACACCCAATTCCTCTGTGTGGAAAAAGTAATTTCCCCCTTACACTCAATAACTGACAGTGGTAAGGGTAGGTAACAACACATCCGCCACGCTGATCCGCAACATGGGGGCCCCTCAGGGGTGCGTGCTCAGTCCCCTCCTGTACTCCCTGTTCACTCATGACTGTACGGCCAGGCACGACTCCAACACCATCATTAAGTTTGCTGATGACACCACAGTGGTAGGCTTGATCACCGACAACGATGAGACAGCCTATAGGGAGGAGGTCAGAGACCTGACCGTGTGGTGCAAGGACAACAACCTCTCCCTCAACGTGATCAAGCCAAAGGAGATGATTGTGGACTACAGGAAAAGGAGCACCGAGCACGTCCCCATTCTCATCGACGGAGCTGTAGTGGAGCAGATTGAGAGTTTCAAGTTCCTTGGTGTCTACATTACCAACAAACTAACATGGTCCAAACACACCAAGACAGTCGTGAAGAGGGCACGGCAAAACCTATTCCCCCTCAGGAGACTGAAAATATTTGGCATGGGTCCTCAGATCCTCAAAAGGTTTGACAGCTGCACCATTGAGAGCATCCCGACGGGTTGCATCACTGCCTGGTATGGAAACTGCTCAGCCTCCGACGCAAGGCACTACAGAGGGTATTGTGTACAGCCAAGTACATCACCGGGGCCAAGCTTCCTGCCGTCCAGGACCTCTATACCAGGTGGTGTCAGAGGAAGGCCCTAAAAATTGTCAGACTCCAGCCACCGTAGTTATAGACTTATCTCTGCCACCACACGGCAAGCTGTACTGGACCGCCAAGTCTAGGTCTAAGGAGCTTCTAAACAGCTTCTACCCCCCCCCCCCCCCCCCCCCAAGCCAAAAGACTCCTGAATATCTAATCAAATGGCTACCCAGACTATTTGCATTGCCCCCCCCCTCTACGCTGATGCTACTCTGTTATCATCTATGCAAAGTCCCTTTAATAACTCTACCTACATGTACATATTACTTCAACACCGGTGCCCCCGCACATTGACTCTGTACCGGTACCTCCTGTATATAGTCTCCACATTGACTCTGTACCGGTACCTCCTGTATATAGTCTCCACATTGACTCTGTACCGGTACCTCCCTGTATATAGTCTCCACATTGACTCTGTACCGGTACCTCCCTGTATATAGTCTCCACATTGACTCTGTACCGGTACCTCCCTGTATATAGTCTCCACATTGACTCTGTACCGGTACCTCCTGTATATATACAGGCTCCCTATTGTTATTTTACTGCAGCTCTTTTAATTATTGGTTACTTTTATCGCTTACTTTTTTTAGGTATTTTCTTAACTGCATTGTTGGTTAAGGGCTTGTAAAAGTAAGCATTTCACCTGTTGTATTCAGCGCATGTGACAAACACGATTTGAAAATTTGATTTGAACTGATTGTGCCATCTTTAGCTGCAATTACTGCAACCAAGTGCTTTCTGTAGTTGTTGATCAGCCTCTCACGTCGGCCCACTCTTGCATGCAAAACTGCTTTAACTCAGTGACATTTGTGGGATTTCAAGCATGAACTGCTCGTTTCAAGTCCTGCCACAATATCTCAATTGGGATTAGGTCTGGAATTTGACTTGGCCATTCCAAAACTTCAAATGTGTTGCTTTTTAACCATTTTCATGTAGCCTTGTGTGCTTTGGATTGTCTTGCTTCATGACTCAGCTGCGCTTCAGCTCACAGATGGCCTGACATTCTCCTCTAGAATTCTCTGATACAGAGCAGAGAGGTGGCGGGGTTTAGTGGGGGGAGGTATTAGAGAGGTGGCGGGGTTTAGCGGGGGGAGGTATTAGAGAGGTGGCGGGGTTTAGCGGGGGGAGGTATTAGAGAGGTGGCGGGGTTTAGCGGGGGGAGGTATTAGAGAGGTGGCGGGGTTTAGCGGGGGGAGGTATTAGAGAGGTGGCGGGGTTTAGCGGGGGGAGGTATTAGAGAGGTGGCGGGGTTTAGCGGGGGGAGGTATTAGAGAGGTGGCGGGGTTTAGCGGGGGGAGGTATTAGAGAGGTGGCGGGGTTTAGCGGGGGGAGGTATTAGAGAGGTGGCGGGGTTTAGCGGGGGGAGGTATTAGAGAGGTGGCGGGGTTTAGCGGGGGGAGGTATTAGAGAGGTGGCGGGGTTTAGCGGGGGGAGGTATTAGAGAGGTGGCGGGGTTTAGCGGGGGGAGGTATTAGAGAGGTGGCGGGGTTTAGCGGGGGGAGGTATTAGAGAGGTGGCGGGGTTTAGCGGGGGGAGGTATTAGAGAGGTGGCGGGGTTTAGCGGGGGGAGGTATTAGAGAGGTGGCGGGGTTTAGCGGGGGGAGGTATTAGAGAGGTGGCGGGGTTTAGCGGGGGGAGGTATTAGAGAGGTGGCGGGGTTTAGCGGGGGGAGGTATTAGAGAGGTGGCGGGGTTTAGCGGGGGGAGGTATTAGAGAGGTGGCGGGGTTTAGCGGGGGGAGGTATTAGAGAGGTGGCGGGGTTTAGCGGGGGGAGGTATTAGAGAGGTGGCGGGGTTTAGCGGGGGGAGGTATTAGAGAGGTGGCGGGGTTTAGCGGGGGGAGGTATTAGAGAGGTGGCGGGGTTTAGCGGGGGGAGGTATTAGAGAGGTGGCGGGGTTTAGCGGGGGGAGGTATTAGAGAGGTGGCGGGGTTTAGCGGGGGGAGGTATTAGAGAGGTGGCGGGGTTTAGCGGGGGGAGGTATTAGAGAGGTGGCGGGGTTTAGCGGGGGGAGGTATTAGAGAGGTGGCGGGGGGAGGTATTAGAGAGGTGGCGGGGTTTAGCGGGGGGGGAGGTATTAGAGAGGTGGCGGGGGGAGGTATTGGAGAGGTGGCGGTTTAGCGGGGGGGGGGGGGGGGGAATTGGGGAGGTATTGGAGAGGTGGCGGTGAGATACCAGAAGAGACATCTTTTCCATCCCTCCGTCTTGAAATTGCTGTGTGGGTTCTGGTTGTAATTAGATGATGAGAGAAACATAACTGTGGAAGAATGTGTGTGTGTGTGGAATTGCCTCCCTCCTGCAAGTAGCTTTTAGACTGACATAGAATCTCAGATTTGAGAGAGAATAGATGAGAAGGGAGGAGAGGAGGGGGTTGTTTCTGTGTGCAGGAACAGACTGATCTTTCTCTCTCTCTTAAATGCACATGATGAGTTAATGATGATGATGATTCCACACCATTTCAGCTTCCTAATGAGACATTGACCTTGGGCGTAGCTTCAGGTCTCTAGTGGTACGAGCCACACTGTGTGGAATAGAGATGAGGTGCTAGGTTGCAGGGGGATTTCCCACATTTCCAAATATGGCTGCGGAAGTGCCTCCTCCTCCCTGGCTCGAGTGGGTTGCACCACTGTGTGAGCCTGCACACAGATAACAGCTCATCTGAAAGGCAAATGGGCTACACACAGACACGCACAGGCACTGAATTGCCCTCCCTTGAGGACACTCTGGCATGGCAGTTTTCACCCAATAATTGACAGAGGCTTAGCAGAGGCATGTAATGCAGTGCCGTACCGCAGTTTCACAGGGCCCCCGTAAGGTCTGAGCAAGGGCCCCCCTCCCCCTAACCCGATTTTATAATTTATTTTTTTGGGGGGGGGGGTTTAATGGCTAGCTTCCTACAATTACCCACATTTTACCATGGGGCAAAGATGACAAAAATGTGCAGTTTTATAGCTAATTTCATGCTTTTCTAAACATTTTGAAATGAGGTTGAGGTTTTCGTATTTTTTTTATTACCTCCTTTTTCTCCCCAATTTCGTGGTATCCAATTGTTAGTAGTTACTGTCTTGTCTCATCGCTACAACTCCCGTACGGGCTCGGGAGAGACGAAGGTCGAGAGCCATGCGTCCTCCGAAACAAAACACAACCAAGTGTTAACACCGCGCGCATCCAACCCGGAAGCCAGCCGCACCAATGTGTCAGCATACACCTAGCATACACCACTGCCATGCACTGCGCCCGGCCTGCCACAGGAGTCGCTAGTGTGCGATGAGACCAGGATATCCCTACCGGCCAAACCCTCCCTAACCCGGACGACGCTAGGCCAATTGTGCGTTGCCCCATGGACCTCCCGGTCGCGGCCGGCTGCGGGAGGGCCCGGGCTCGAACCCAGAGTCTCTGGTGGCACAGCTAGCGCTGCGATGCAGTGCCTTAGACCACTGCACCACCCAGGAGGCGAGGTTTTTGTGTTTTTAAGTCAAATTTCCTTTAATTCTACACTGCCATAGAGCAGAGAGGGAAATTAGCAGTTTTATAGCTAATCTCATGCTATTTTGCAATGAGGCTGAGAGAATTTAGCATTTTTGAAAGCAAATTTCCTGCTTTTCTACACATTTTTTCCAGGAGGCTGCTTGAAAATGTTTGTTTACAGCACATTTTGTGTAATTCTAAACATTTTTTGCCATAGCATATGAACATATGTAATGCCCACTTACAGAGGGGATGGAAGAGGGGGATAACATCAGAGATGGACCATAGGAGTGGAAGAGGGGGATAACATCAGAGATGGACCGTAGGAGTGGAAGAGGGGGATAACATCAGAGATGGACCGTAGGAGTGGAAGAGGGGGATAACATCAGAGATGGACCGTAGGAGTGGAAGAGGGGGATAACATCAGAGATGGACCGTAGGAGTGGAAGAGGGGGATAACATCAGAGATGGACCGTAGGAGTGGAAGAGGGGGATAACATCAGAGATGGACCGTAGGAGTGGAAGAGGGGGATAACATCAGAGATGGACCGTAGGAGTGGAAGAGGGGGATAACATCAGAGATGGACCGTAGGAGTGGAAGAGGGGGATAACATCAGAGATGGACCGTAGGAGTGGAAGAGGGGGATAACATCAGAGATGGACCGTAGGAGTGGAAGAGGGGGATAACATCAGAGATGGACCGTAGGAGTGGAAGAGGGGGATAACATCAGAGATGGACCGTAGGAGTGGAAGAGGGGGATAACATCAGAGATGGACCGTAGGAGTGGAAGAGGGGGATAACATCAGAGATGGACCATAGGAGTGGAAGAGGGGGATAACATCAGAGATGGACCATAGGAGTGGAAGAATAGCTGGATTTCTGTGCTGCATGGGTGGATTTCTAATGCAGGCTTTAGCCTTAGGCAATGATGTTCTGCATCACTGCTCATTCAAATTGTTCAGAGCTGCCGTTGTAACGTGTGTCTGTGTTGAGCTGGAGGCTTCCTTACAGTCTGATGGAACAAGACACGTGGGTACTGGGTAGTAAATTGCTTTTGTATGTGTGAGAAATGTGTTTGTGGTAGCTGACTTATTTTCTTGTGTACAGTGCATTCAGAAATTATTCAGACCCCTTGACTTTTTCCACATGTTATGTTACAGCCTTATTCTAAAATTAATTTAAAATATTTGAGGAAAACAATGCCCCATAATGACAAAGTAAAAAAAAAAATACATTTAAAAAAAAAAACATTTTAACAAATGTATTAAAAACATACCTTACTTACATAAGTATTCAGACCCTTTGCGATACGACTCGAAATTGAGCTCAAGTGCATTCTGTTTCCATTGATCATCTTTGATGTTTCTACAAATTGATTGGAATCCACCTGTGGTAAATTCATTTGATTGGACATGATGTGGAAAGGCACACACCTGTCTATATAAGGTCCCATAGTTGACGGTTCATGTCAGAGCAAAAACCAAGCTATGAGGTTGAAGGAATTGTCCGTAGAGCTCCGAGACAGGATTGTATCGAGGCACAGATCTGGGGAAGGGTACCAAAACATTTCTGCAGCGTTGAAGGTCCCCAAGAACACAGTGGCCTCCATCATTCTTAAATGGAAAAAGTTTGGAACCACCAAGACTCTTCATAGAGCTGGGCGCCCAGCCAAACTGAGCAATCGGGGGAGAAGGGCCTTGCTCAGGGAGGTGACCAAGAGCTCGATGGTCACTCTGAAAGAGCTCTAGAGTTCCTTTGTGGAGATGGGACAACCTTCCAGAAGGACAACCAACTCTGCAGCACTCCACCAATCAGGCCTTTATGGTAGAGAGGCCAGACGAAAGCCACTCCTCAGTAAAAGGCACATTTGGAGCTCGCTTGGAGTTTGCCAAAAGGCTCCTAAAGGACTCTCAGACCATGAGAAACAAGATTCTCTGGTCTGATGAAACCAAGATTGAACTCTATAGCCTGAATGCCAAGCGTCACGTCTGGAGGATACCTGGCACAATCCCTATGGTAAAGCATGGTAGTGGCAGCATTGTGGGATGTTTTTCAGCGGCAGGGACTGGAAGACTAGTCAGGATTGAGGGAAAGATGAACGGAGCAAAGTAGAGAGATCCTTGATGAAAACCTGCTCCAGAGCGCTCAGGACCTCAGCCTGGGGTGACGGTTCACCTTCCAACAGTACAACAACCCTAAGCACACAGCTAAGACAATGCAGGAGTGGCTTCGGGACAAGTCTCTGAATGTCCTTGAGTGGCCCAACCAGAGACTGAATTTAAACTTGATCAAACATCTCTGGAGAGACCTGAAAATAGCTGTGCAGCAACGCTCCCCATCCAACCTGACAGCGCTTGAGAGGATCTGCAGAGAAGGGGAGAAACTCACTAAATACAGGTGTGCCAGGCTGGTAGCGTCATACCCAAGAAGACTCGAGGCTGTAATCGCTGCCAAAGGTGTTTCAACAAAGTACTTAGTAAATACTTATGTAAAAGTGATATTTATTTTTGTATAAATTTGCAAACGTCTATATATAAAAGAAAATATTTTGTTTCGTCATTATGGGGTATTTTGTGTAGATTGATGAAAACAATTTAAATAATTTTAGAATAAGGCTGTAATGTAACAAATTAGAGGAAGTCAAGGGGACTGAATACTTTCAGAATGCACTGTATATTATACTACTGGAGTGCTATATACAGGGATGGTGTGGGTGGAGGCATATAGGATGTAGGGTGACATTAAGTATGATACAAAAAGAGGACATTGAGAACCATGGGACAGACTGGGTCACCTTGATAGCTGGCAGCAGGGTAGTAAAATCCATACGCCAGCCGAGTTAGACCCTCTTAGTTGGCATGGAGACCAGACGACCACAGACTTACTGCCATTCCATATCCCTCCACACCTGAATACTGTAATCAGTTGTAACCTTGACATTTTCAGTCAGGAATGTGTGTGTACACACACATACTTATCTTTTCCAAATAGCACCCCAGCTCAAGGAGAACATTAGAGGACGTATGAAGTTGACCCAATAATTAAACTTCTAGAGGAACCTGTGAATATCTCATGGTTTCTGATCTCATGTGTGATCACTCACCCACAACTGAACTAAAGGATCAGGGTCTCTCTCTCTCTCTCTCTCTCTCTCTCTCTCTCATGCTGCCAGTCTCTCTAGCTAGCTACTGTAGTTTGTGTTTGGCAGGGTGGCAGGGTATGGCACAGCAGGGCTAAATGAGCCACGTTGGCTTTTAATTTGCACCCCCTCCACGAGATGACACTGGTGGTGTTTATGTAGGCACGACCGACGGCGAGTCACGGCACACGCACCAATGGACACACACTCCCTCATGTCTTTTAAAAGGACAGGTCACAGTGTTCTCAGAAAGGATATTGTTGTTAGTTTTATTTCAACCAGAGCTGGATCCCTCAGGTGTCTGTCTGCGTGGCCCCTGAGTGTGTATGTGACTTGATATTGAAGGTTGCACTGTGACCTTTCACCTTTCAATTACACTTGTCATACTGTAATTGCTCCAGACAGATAAAACAATAAAATGTTGTTTCCCCCCCCCCTCTATCCCTGCTACAGTAGCCTTCCCTTATTAGCCTCTGTCACAACATTTGACCATGGGGTAGATTTTGGAAAGATCCACTGAGATCACTGGGAATTCAGCCCCAGACAACAGTTTTCAGTCAGCCCCTTATTTAATCAGACACAGCACTAACAAACAAACACACACACACACACACACCTTGAACTTCATTTCACATTTGCTCATCCCCTCACTTTCCCAGAACATTGCCTTGGGGTCAGTCAGGCTAGGGAGATGTTCAACTCCACACATTTTGAAGATAAATATTTCACATACTGGCAATGCTGCACCCCACAAGCATGTCTATGTGACCGAAACTAACATCGTACTGGATGTTCCAGCGTACTATCTGTGTATCCCAAATGGCACCCTGTGGGCCCTGGACAAAAGTAGAGCACTATATAGAGAATAGAGTTCCATTTGGGACACAGCCCATGTTTGAGTGTGCATGGGTTCCCGTTCCTAGCAAGCTAAAATGCTGCTGCAGTGAAACCGGCTTTGCTCATCTCAGCTGTGAAGCACTGATGCTTCGCCAAGCAGACTGGAGCCACCGTGTGTGTGTGTGTGTGTTAATCTCTGAAATGTAAGATGTGACTGAGGAGGCATTTGTTGTGCACCCATTGAATTGCAATTTAATTAAACCTAATGTTTACCCCGTCCAGAATGCTGGGCTGTCATGTGTACCACGTCCAGAGTGCTGGGCTGTCATGTGTACCACGTCCAGAGTGCTGGGCTGTCATGTGTACCACGTCCAGAGTGCTGGGCTGTCATGTGTACCACGTCCAGAGTGCTGGGCTGTCATGTGTACCACGTCCAGAGTGCTGGGCTGTCATGTGTACCACGTCCAGAGTGCTGGGCTGTCATGTGTACCCCGTCCAGAGTGCTGGGCTGTCATGTGTACCACGTCCAGAGTGCTGGGCTGTCATGTGTACCCCGTCCAGAGTGCTGGGCTGTCATGTTTACCCCGTCCAGAGTGCTGGGCTGTCATGTGTACCACGTCCAGAGTGCTGGGCTGTCATGTGTACCCCGTCCAGAGTGCTGGGCTGTCATGTGTACCCCGTCCAGAGTGCTGGGCAGTAATGTGTACCACGTCCAGAGTGCTCTGACCGCATCGCATTAGTCTGCTCCACTACTTTATATTCTGTTCTCACACACACACACACACACACACACACACCACATACGTACTCATGCATGCAGACCCACGCAGTGACATGGGGTGTTTTATCTCTGGTCCTGTGTGAAGCCTCTGGGTATCTCCTTCCCTCTTAACCCCTCTATTGATTTAAGCTGGAACAGAATCTCTCTTCCGTTCCCTTTGATGAAAATGGGAACATTTCCTACTGAACAATTCAGAGTATTATGAGGGACAAGATGAGGATATGTTGGTATCATTAAGAATCCATTTCCATTTTCCATTAGGCTCGATGCATCTATGTTTGATCTGTATTTTGAATTCGCTCGAAGGATTTAAAGACGAGGCCATATTTTAAGTACATGGTTACAGCAGATGAGCCCAAGGAGCCACCTGCGAACATAAGACTTAAGCCTCTCCCTAAAAAGCTTTGTGTGACTGTGTACAATCATCTCTTCCTTTTCCCAATTCACCTGTCAAATATTGACTTGCTGAAGGGGAGCGTGTGTGTGTGTGTGTGTGTGTGTGTGTGTGTGTGTTGTTAAATCTGTTTGAGTCCTGCTAAATGAACAACTTGTGTTGCTGATTTTGAGTATGAATTAAGATCAGACTGTGACATGTTTAATTTACCTAGTCCTTAACCCTGTGTGTGTGTGTGTCACCGGTGATTGGGAAACTCCTTCCTCCATTAGCTAGGTCCCTTATTACCATATTCGAGGGCCACTCTGATGATGATTAGCGGTTGCCGAGGCGGAGGCCTGCAATTTTTATTTGTGTGGGACTGGAGCTAATCAGGTGAGGCTGGCTCTCTGGGCCAATGATGTGATTTTTTTTGAGTGTGTGTGTGTGTGTGTGTGAAGACTCTGCAGTAGAGGTGGGTAGAGGAACAGTTAATAAACATTCCTACTTCAGTAGATCTTCTACACAAGTTTTTTTTTTTTTTTTTTTTTTTTTTTTTTTTTTTTTTACATCGATGAATCAAAAAACCATTTTAACCGTTTAACTAGGCAGACTTTGGTGCCAGTTGATTGCAGCCTGTGTAAGCGCGTACGGAGTGTTTTGTCCATGTTTGCGTGTCTACATGAGGGAATTCGGGTTGTCAGTTTCGGTGTGTTTTTTACCCCACAACTTTAGAAACCTGCTGGTTCCGGCAGCAGCGTCTTCTCAATGTGGCACATGAGACTATCCCTGTCTGATGGTAGTTGCATATCTCACACACACCGTAGTGATCCTGTCATCTGATGGCTGTTTATTCAGCCTGTATAAATACATGGGTCTCTCTCATGTGTCTCTTTGTCTCCCTGGTGTATTCGGGATGATTACCATGATAGGTTCCAGCGAATGAGTTTGTTTAGTAGTTAATGCTGCCTTATATAACAACACATACACATAGAGGGGTAGGCGGAAGCTAGGGGGGGGGGGGGGGGGGGGGGTGAGAGACAGACAGGGATATAAATAGGTTGCTCCCAAGGAAACCCTAAAAGCAAACTCAAGCCCATTTTTTTCTCTTTGGTGTGTGTGTGTGTACATGTGTGGATTTCTTCCCTGACTAACAGTGTAGAGACAAGGAATCAGTGCATCAGAGAGGAAAACCTTAATAAAATATGTATTTGCTGTACTTATAATAGTTTCTATAAACAACTTATGCTTACTTGTCCTCATTATATTAAATCAAATCTAGCATTTTTTTTTAAATACATATAAATTAAACATAACTGATGTACATCAATGCATTTCACAACCACCTCTCTTTAAACATTTCTCTCACAGCAGATATATCCTGTATTTACATCTTCCCGTCCTCCCTCTCTGGCCTTCCTGCAGATGGTATATCCTGTATTTACATCTTCCCTTCCTCCCTCTCTGTCCTTCCTGCAGATGGTATATCCTGTATTTACATTCTCGCTCTCCATCTTTCTCCTTCCCCTGTCCTGTTGCACTTCTGTTTTGAAGTCATCTTAAAGTTACAAGTGACCTAGCGCCAGCCAGTTGGTACAGACATTATTAGGCATCCTTCATGCCATGTCTCAACATCATATAGCACACCATTACCAAGAGACTAGAGATGCCCTCCCTCCCTTCAGTGTCTGACAGCTGTCAGGAAAAGGTTAGAGGGACAAAGTAGAAGAGAGGAACTCTGTGTGTGGGAGGGGGAGGAGTTCCAGGATATAGAGGTTGGCTGGGCACCTGGTTGGAATTAGAGGGTGTTTTATGCCCTGGGGCGGGGTGATTTGGTTATCATATCGACCCCGTTCTCTCTCACACTATCTCTATCTGCACCTGGGCAGTACACAAGCATGTACAATTATTCCCTGGCTTGCACATTTCTTCCCCCTCCTTCACTCTGCTCCTCCTTCGTTCTGCCCTACTTCATTCTCCCCGTCCATGCTTTCATTTTTTATGTTTATTTATATACACAGTGCCAGTCAAAAGTTTAGACACACTTACTCAATCATGGGTTCAACATTTTTTTTAAACTATTTTCTACATTGTAGAATAATATTGAAGACATCAAAACTATGAAATATTACATGGAATCATGTAGAAACCAAAAAAGTGTTAAACAAATCCAAATATTTTTGAGGGTCTTCAAAGTAGTCACCCTTTGCCTTGATGACAGCTTTGCACACACTTGACATTCTCTAAACCAGCTTCATGAGGTAGTCACCTGGAATGCATTTAAATTAAAACAGGTGTGCCTTGTTAATTTGTGGAATTTCTTTCCTTCTTAATACGTTTGGGCCAAACAGTTGTGCTGTGACAAGGTCGGGTTGGTATACACAAGATAGCCCTATTTGGTAAAAGGGTTAGTCCATAATATGGCAAGAACAGCTCAAATAAGCAAAGAGAAATGACAGTGCATCGTTATTTTAAGACATGTAATTCTCTGGATTGACCTACATTCAAGTACTTTGAAAGTTTCTTCAAGTGCAGTCGCAAAAAACATCAAGCACTATGATGAAATTGGCTCTCATGAAGACCGCCACAGAAAAGGAAGACCCAGAGTTACCTCTGCTGCAGATGATAAGTTCATTAGAGTTAACAGACACATCTTAACATCAACTGTTCAGAGGAGACTGTGTGAATCAGGCCTTCATGGTGGAATTGCTGCAAATAAACCACTACTAAAGGACACCAATGGTTCCAACTTCTGTGTCTTTGTGAGACGCAGAGTAGGTGAATGGATGATCTCCGCATTTGTTGTTCCCACTGAAGCATGGAGGAGGAGGTGTGATGGTGTGGGGGTGCTTTGCTGGTGACACTGTCTGTGATTTATTTAGAATTCAAGGTCACACTTAACCAGCCTACTACAGCATTCTGCAGCATGTGGTGGCATTTTTCTATATTGCCAAATGAGAGAGAGAGACAAACTACACACCAGTCAGTTATACTTAAACTACATCTTTAATAAGCTTTAAGCTTTAGCCTTTGACTTTCACTATCTATAATGAACCATTGAGTGACTACAGAAAAATACAAAGATCTTTTATAGCCAAGATACACCCCTCTCAACTTACATGACGAACCACAGATCTTAGGAACTCTTCACAAAGGGACTTTTACTTGAGAAAGGAGTATCCCTTAGCCAGATAGCATTCGCTATAAATTATCGCTCAGTTTGGTCTCTAAAACGAGGTTCTAATCTTGTTCCTGGTACTTCATAGTACAAAAACATTACCTCATCCAAGGCATAACTCAATTGTCATCTCTAGATACTCCCATCTCAAGTAAACCCCCTCTTGACCCCACTCCTGGACAAGCTCACTGAGGGGAGTAAGCCTCTAGGTCATACACTATCCCAGGATAAGCGCAAAGACATTGTGGAGACAATTAATTGGTTCCCCATTAATCACGCCATCCCTTCACATGGTTTAAGAATAGGTAAGGACACATTCACATATGAAGACAATGTTCCATTCTGTCCTCTTCCCTTTCTGATATTCTGCATAGCACCAGGGACATGTGAAAGACAAGCCTGACCTCTCCCCTCTCTGGGCCCCAAGTGACTGAGCCCTAGCTGAGGGAAAAGTGTAACTGCCAACACTATAGTCCAAAAGGATACATTCTAATGACAAGTATCACACACAAGCATATTATGTAACTAAAATATCTTAATTATCTATGTGACCCAACTAATTCGGATTCATCCGCCACAAGCGATACGCCATCCCATCTGGTTTGCGCTTAGTCCCACTATCATTTGTTTATATACACCTCCGGGCTGTGTAAGGGATTTTTCACCAGGAAGGAGAGGGATGGAGTGCTGCATCAGATGACCTGGCCTCCACAATCACCTGACCTCAACCCAATTTGAGATGGTTTGGGATGAGTTGGACCGCAGAGTGAAGGAAAAGCAGCCAAAAAAGTGCTCATCATATGTGGGAACTCCTTCAAGACTGTTGGAAAAGCATTCCTCGTGAAGTTGGTTGAGAGAATGCCAAGAGTCTGCAAAGCTGTCAAGGCAAAGTGTGGCTACTTTGAAGAATCTCAAATATAAAATATATATTTTGATTTGTTTAACCCTTTTTTGGTTACTACATGATTCAATATGTGTTATTTCATAGTTTTGATGTCTTCACTATTGTTCTACCATGTAGACAATAGTAAAAAAATTAAGAAAAAACCTTGCACGAGTAGGCCTGTCCAAACGTTTGATGTGTGTGTGTGTGCGCACAGTGGTTCTTCCTTTAAAATTTGCGTCATACTGCAGCACAGCTTGCGGGGTGCCGCAGAATTCTATGGCACGTTATTTATCTGTCAGCCATTGTTGCCGTTTAATGCTAGTTTGACCACCAAGAAGGGCGTCTTTGAACAGTTAAGTTATTGAAATGACATGGAGCTGTAGGCCTAAGAGTTCTGGAACTTACTTATTGGCAAAATAACAAAGTGAGCCTTCAATAATTAAACAATGAATAAACCACAACATGTCAGCTAAAGCGATTTGAATTCATGAATGCACTTGACTGGTTTTAAAATTGGCTGTACAAGACTATATGACCGACTATATGAGATTATAATTTATTTTTAAATTATTATAGTCTTTGTTGTGCTGTTTATGCTGTTAGAAATGTAACTTAAATAAATTGATTCATATTATGGTGTTTCTGTTACAAAATTAATTTTACAGTGGTCTATGTATGCCTCAGGGTAGTCCTAGGCTACTGAGTGAAGACCAAAATAATCCTAACATTTCCACAACCTAATTGTAGGTTAACCAATACCCAAAAATACAAATCTGATTTAATTTATCAAGATCAGTCCCCCCATGCTTTTCTCAGAGCAGTGTGAAACGGTGCTGAAATAGTTGACCACCACGGGTAGGTTATTGCTTCAAATCCTGTTATAACAGTTGGATGACTTTTGGGTGTTTCAGTAAGCAACCATTTGTTGCCTTCGTTAGCCTACTTTATTCCAATATTTCTGTCATGTAGTAATATGTATTGCCATAGTAATTCGTTGTGGATCCATCCAGATGTGGTTGGAAAAGAGTGCATTTGGTGGGCTATGCAATCGAGATGGGAGAAGTGACATGCCTCGCAAACAACTATTAATACATTTTAAAGTCCCTAAACCCGGCAAGACTAGTGTCCTGCTGATAGCCCATCAAGGGTGGATGGCTTCTTTAGTATTCTTAAAAGAACTCCAGCACAGAGAAGAGAAAGGAGCCTTGAATAATTCAACAATGTATTTTATTTTTACCTTTTATTTAACTAGGCAAGTCAGTTAATAACACATTTTTATTTACAATGACGGCCTAGGAACAGTGGGTTAACTGCCTTGTTCAGGGGCAGAACGACAGATTTTTACCTTGTCAGCTCGGGGATTCGATCTAGCAACCTTTCGGTTATTGACCGAGCCACTAGGCTGCCTGCCGCCCCATAAATAAATAAACTGCAACATGTCGGGCTAAAACGATTTGAATTCACGAATGCATTTGACTGTTTTTAATATTGTCCATCAACCAAAAACATAGCATCTACCATGGTAGAAATGTTATTCAATTCAATAAAAAAAATACAAAAATGCATATGTTTTATTAGGCTACTGTGCAGTGTCTTTTAAATACAACCCTCCTCCTTGATCTCCTTCTCGGCAAGAGTCTATTGTCCTGCTAATTGCTCATGTGCGAATGGTTTCTTTTGTATTCCAATGAATTGGAATTACTGTATTAATTACAGTAATTTACCGTTCTCATTCTCGGAGTGGAAACGTTGCTTGCAGAGTTCACAACCTGCTACACGAAGTGTAGCATCTACAGTGGTACAAAATATTGAATATATTGAATTCGATTTTTTTTAAATGTTTGTTTATTAGGCTACTGTGCAGTTTGACAAAAACCAACAGGACAATGAGATGTTTACTGTAGCCTACATAGTAAAGTGTCTAATTCCTTACATAAGGGAGACCATGCCATGTCCAGATTTCCTCAATGACATCAACTACTCATTAACTCTGGACATAAACTTTTGAGTATTAATGATGTACTCTTGGAGGTTCACTGGTGAAGTGCAACTAAGATGTAGTTGAAATAAACATCTGCACTGAGTCCTTTAAAAAAAAATATATATATATATATATATATTAACGAAAGCATAAAGATGTTGGTGAAGCAATATTGTATATGCGTGTTACAGATTCTTCTGACAAAGTAGAAAGAAAGTGAGTGTGAAATTGCTTTGTGACATTTTGCGGTTGCGTGAGGTTTGGCGATCACAGAATCAGTAGGATATTAAACAAATAGGCAACAGAAGCAGGAACCGCATATAGGGCTGAGTGACTCACTCATTCCTGGCTTATGTTCAAAATAAGTTATATGAATTAAAACGGAGTCTGGTGCGCTCTAATGTGTGGATAGGTCACTAGGAGTAAACGGATACTGGACTGCAGTCTGGAGTTTAATGATCAACCAGAGTATAGATGTGGTCTGAGTACAGAGGGAAACAGGATAAAATAAATATTAAATTACTACAATGTAAATCCAATAAACAATATTACATTAAACAGTAATGTCAGCAATTTCTATATGCAATTGACAATAAGAGAAAAATAACACACCATAATTCCTCAAGAGAATTAACATTACATTTACACCAACTGGTAGGCTAATCGCACAATTGTACAAAATGGTAAAATAACTGTTTGAGAAAGTTACCCCTCTACATTTACATATAACAACAACAGGTATATTGTGAAATAGGTATTTGTTCTGACTTACATTTGGTAAAAAAACACACATCTCTGCAAATGAAAATGGTCTGATCTCCACGAATGCCAAACCAACTGAGAAATATGTTCTGTTTTAATACTAACTAGTGGTTGCCATGGTGAAAAATCCAATATTAATTGTTAGGCCACATAAAAGGAAACATCAAAGAGTTTACAGGAATCTCTAAATGAAAATACTGGCAGATCAATAAAATGTCCTTGTAGATCTAATTTTAAATTTAGAGGATTCTAAATTAATATATTTAATACAATTTATAATGCAGGGTTAAAAATACATTAATATATTTGTAGGGATTTATGGACCTCAGCTTCATCAATAAGTGAGTCTGACGTCGTCCCCGTAAGTGACCGTATGTACATATTCGAACCAGAAGCCATGGATTAAAGGCAACATCTGCACTGAGCTAGAGCTGCCGCTTTCAAGGAGCGGGACACTAAACCGGACACTTATAAGAAATCCCGATATGCCCTGAGACAAACAGGCAAAGCGTCAGAACAGGACTAAGATTGAGTCCTACTACATGGGGTCTGACGCTCATCAGATGTGGCATGGCTTGCAAACTATTACGGACTACAAAGAGAAACCCAGCCGCGAGCTACCCTGTGACGCAAGCTTACCAGACGAGCTAAATGCCTTTTTATGCTCGCTTCGAGGAGAGCAACACTGAAGCATGCATGAGAGCACCAGTTGTTCCGGAAGACTGTGTGATCAATCTTCCGGGGGAAAAAAATTGAATACATTTTAGAGTAAGGCTGTAACGTAACAAAATGTGGAAAAATTCAAGGGGTCTTAATACTTTCCAAATGCACTGTATATACACTAAATATACAAAAGTATGTGGACAACGTTTCAAATTTCTTTCCTGCTAGAGCTGCCCCGGTCAACTGTGCCCCGGTCAACTCTAAGTGCTGTTTTTTGTGAAGCGGAAACGTCTAGGAGCAACAATGGCTCAGCCGCGAAGTGGTAGGCCACACAAGCTGACAGAACTGGACCGCCGAGTGCTGAAGCATGTAGTGTGTAAATATCGTCTGTCCTCGGTAGCAACGCTCACTACCGATTTCCAATCTGCGTCTGGAAGCAACGTCAGCACGAGAACTGTTTGTCGGCAGCTTCATGAAATGGGTTTCCATGGCAGCACACAAGCCTACGATCTCCACGTGAAATGCCCAAGCATCCGCTTGAGTGGCGTAAAGCCGCAATTGCATTCTGGAGCAGTGGAAATGCGTTCTCTGGAGGAGTGATGAATCACACTTCCCCATCTGTCAGTCTGACAGACGAATCTGAGTTTGACGGATGCCAGTAGAACGCTACCTTCCCGATTTGCATAGTGCCAACTCGATTGTTGGTTAGAGGACGAATAATGGTCTGGGTGTGTTTTTCATGGTTTGGGCTAGGCCCCTTAGTTCCAGTGAAGGGATGTCTTAACACTACAGGATATGATGACATTCTAGACAATTCTGTGCTTCCAACTTTGTGGCAACAGTTTGGAAGGCCCTTTTCTGTTTCAGCATGACAATGTCCCTGTGCACAAAGTGGGGTCCATACAGAAATGTTTTTTTCAAGATCGGCGTGGAAGAACTTGACTGGCCTGCACAGAGCCCTGACCTCAACCCAATCGAACACCTTTGGGATGAATTGGAATGGCGACTGCGAGCCAGGCCTAATCGCCCAACACCAGTGCCCGACCTCACTAATGCTCTTGTGGCTAAATGGAAGCAAGTCCCCCCCCCCCCCATCAATGTTCCAACATCTAGTGGAACGCCTTCCCAGAAGACTGGAGGCTGTTATAGCAGCAAAGGGGGGACCAACTCCATATTAATGTCCATGATTTTGGAATGAGATGTTCAATGAGCAGGTGTCACATACTTTTTACTTTTGCTCATGTAGTGTATAATCCTATTTTCTCCTGATTGTCTCATCATACTTCTGCCAGTCCTAGTAATGATATTGTAATTAGTATTATTTTTCAGTGAGCACATATGTTCAGTATATGCAGAAGATTATGCTGGATCCCACACAACCCAACCAAGCCACCTGAATCCCCTCCAGCAGACATTATACCCACAGTTAGATGCATTATATTCTTTATCAACCCCCTGCTGTGGCCAGCTAGCACCACGCTAGCACAACGCTAGCACCACGCTAGCACCACGCTCAAGCCAACTAAGCTAGCTGAATCTCCTCTCCTCTTCTTTCCTGTTTTTGTGTCATCCAATTTATTCCCCGTCCACTCCCCCCTTGTTCCCTTATGTCTCTGCTCAACAGAAAAAGTAATTAGCACAAACAACATGACCTCAGAGAGAGAGACCGAGAGTGAGTGAGAGAGACTGCCTCTTGAGCTGGGCTGCCCGGGCATCAACACCCACATCCCTCTCGCTCCTTCTCTCCTTCACCTGGGTGTGACTGCCGAATGATTCCCATCTACACTCTTGTACCTGGTTGGCTAAGCCAACCGAGTTGTGTGAGTGAGCTGGTAGAAGTCGCGTGCTTGCAGTGTGTGAGCGCCAGTGTGTGTGTGTGAGCGCACGCCCCGACTACAGAGTAGAGCTCTGCTTCTGCTAGGCTTATAGCTGCTCAATCCAACTAAAAACTGTTTTTGTTTCTCTTTTCAGTCCATTATGGAGCAGTTTAACCCGTGCTTGCGGAACTTCGTGGCCATGGGGAAGAGTTACGAGAAGGCCCTGTCCAGTGAGTACATCCCCTTCTTCTCCTTTATCTCATCCCCCTCTCATCCCCCACTCCCCTCCTGTCCAGAGGACCAGGCACTGGCCTGACACTGTCTTGCTGTTGCTTTTTAGACTCCTGATTTACCTGAACTAGAGATGAGCTCAGATGCTGGTGAAGTAGCCTGTAGTCCGTTTCCTCTTGCAGCCCTTCTGATCTCTTGTAGGACTTCGCTAGCCTGTAGTCCGTTTCCTCTTGCAGCCCTTCTGATCTCTTGTAGGACTTCGCTAGCCTGTAGTCCGTTTCCTCTTGCAGCCCTTCTGATCTCTTGTAGGACTTCGCTATGAAAGATTCTGCTGGGTGCTCCGACAGCCCCTACAGAAAAACCACCTGTGAAGTGTTCCCAAAAACACGTGCTTTTTCCACATGTGAAATAGTGTGTTTTTTTTCTCTAAGAGATGCTTTCAGTTACATGGACTGATTTTGATATTTTGTTTTGAGGCTCAGGCTGCCTTCCTCATGATGTCACCTTAGTCTGTTCCATGTCCACATCTTGCCCTCTCCTCTTCACCTGCATCCCTCCATGACGTCAACTTCTTTTAATGTTTTGATTTGGTTGTTCACAAGTCGGATGTGTGAGTGTGTGTGTGTGTGTGTGGTGTATATACACTAGGTGATACGGTTGAAGGGTGCAGGAGGACAACACTTTTGAGAGGGGGGAGCTAAGAGAATAAAAATGGCCCCATAAAAGAACAACAGAACTGGTATTGAGGGAGATGGAGAGAAAAAGACATTGGAGATACAGCCTCTTGTTTCTTCTGCCAATGGTAAAGGAGCAGCAGCATAAACCTATACTTTTCATCAGTGTCACGTGGTCTTACATGAGGTTCAGACGGAACCCGGAATGCTTCTATTAGAAAATTCCATGCATTCTACTTAGATCGGGCATTAAATTGACTTTTTTTCCTCACCACCGTTTTGCTTTATGAACCATGTTCTCTGAGACTGTTGACTCACTGTCATATGTGTGGACCTAACAAATATATATCTTATCCATCTATATACACATAGACATATATTTTATGTTTATATTTTTGGAGCTTGTCCAGTGCTGTGGAGGTACAGCAGAATGTGTATACTACTGTATGTGTCAGTCCATCGGGGTGTTTGGAGCTTGTCCAGTGCTGTGGAGGTACAGGAGAATGTGTATACTACTGTATGTGGCAGTCCATCGGGGTGTTGGGCCAGAAACCGAAAGGTTGCTAGTTCGAATCCGAGCCAATTTAGGTAAAAAAAAAATGGTCGCGCTGCCCTTGAGCAAGGCACTTTACCCTAATAATGGCGGATCCCTGGTCGTGACCCCACTCTCCGACCCACTCTCCGACGGTGTCTCATGGGGAGTGAGATATCAAAACAGACATTTCCATTTCACACCACACACTGTACAGAAGGACTGATTTAAAAATATATGTTTTCTGAGCAAATTCTTAGAGAAGACTGTAAAACAAACACCAGCAAATCAGAGCCAAGTGACTACAAATGTTGTAAATCAGCCAAAGTATTACCGTGCATAATATTGAGTTGGACCTCCATTTTGCCCTCAGAACAGCCTCAGTTCGTCGGGGCATGGACTACAAGGTGTCTAAATCGTTCCACAGGGATGTCGGTCCATGTTGACTCCAATTCTTCGCACAGTTGTGTCTAGTTGCCTGGATGTCCTTTGGGTGGTGGAACATTCTTGATACACACTGGAAACTGTTGCGCGTGAAAAACCTAGCAGCGTTGCAGTTCTTGACACAAACCGGTGCGCCTGGCATCTACTACCATACCCCGTTCAAAGGCACTTAAATATTTTGTCTTGCCCATTCAACCTCTGAATGGTGCACATACACAATCCATGTCTCAAAAATATTGTTTTTAACCTGTCTCCTCCCCTTCATCTACACTGACTTGAAGTGGATTTAGCAGGTGACATCAATAAGGGATCATAGCGTTCACCTGGATTCACCTGGTGGATGCCATCGTAAGCAAGGTTTGAAATGATTGTTATTGGTCAAATATTGTATCTGTTTAGGCTTCTTGCCGTCAATTATGTTCCGGCTCCCTGACCATCGGTTCGAGAGAAAAAATCGCCCCAAGGCTGAACCTAGTTGATGCTCCCTGCTGTACAGGGTTCACACTTGTACATGTGTGAAACCGGAGAAATGTAAGCACCCCCTATTTGATCTTTTATCAACATCCATTTTTAATAAGGATTTCTCGTTGAAATAGTTTTCAGTTGAATAGAATGGTGAGAAATTGGACATTGCTGCACTATGGTAGGCTGTAGACCGGGAAAGCAAGTCCTACACAGATAGTGTCTCCTCAGCCATGCTTCTAATGTAGCGCTGTAGGTTACTGGTCTCTAATGTAGCGCTGTAGGTTACTGCTCTCTAATGTAGCGCTGTAGGTTACTGGTCTCTAATGTAGTGCTGTAGGTTACTGGTCTCTAATGTAGCGCTGTAGGTTACTGGTCTCTAATGTAGCGCTGTAGGTTACTGGTCTCTAATGTAGCGCTGTAGGTTACTGGTCTCTAATGTAGTGCTGTAGGTTACTGGTCTCTAATGTAGCGCTGTAGGTTACTGGTCTCTAATGTAGCGCTGTAGGTTACTGGTCTCTAATGTAGCGCTGTAGGTTACTGGTCTCTAATGTAGCGCTGTAGGTTACTGGTCTCTAATGTAGCGCTGTAGGTTACTGGTCTCTAATGTAGCGCTGTAGGTTACTGGTCTCTAATGTAGCGCTGTAGGTTACTGGTCTCTAATGTAGTGCTGTAGGTTACTGGTCTCTAATGTAGTGCTGTAGGTTACTGGTCTCTAATGTAGTGCTGTAGGTTACTGGTCTCTAATGTAGCGCTGTCTCCAGCTGTAGGTTACTGGTCTCTAATGTAGTGCTGTAGGTTACTGGTCTCTAATGTAGCGCTGTAGGTTACTGGTCTCTAATGTAGTGCTGTAGGTTACTGGTCTCTAATGTAGTGCTGTAGGTTACTGGTCTCTAATGTAGCGCTGTCTCCAGCTGTAGGTTACTGGTCTCTAATGTAGTGCTGTAGGTTACTGGTCTCTAATGTAGCGCTGTAGGTTACTGGTCTCTAATGTAGCGCTGTAGGTTACTGGTCTCTAATGTAGTGCTGTAGGTTACTGGTCTCTAATGTAGCGCTGTCTCCAGCTGTAGGTTACTGGTCTCTAATGTAGCGCTGTAGGTTACTGGTCTCTAATGTAGCGCTGTAGGTTACTGGTCTCTAATGTAGCGCTGTAGGTTACTGGTCTCTAATGTAGCGCTGTAGGTTACTGGTCTCTAATGTAGCGCTGTAGGTTACTGGTCTCTAATGTAGCGCTGTAGGTTACTGGTCTCTAATGTAGCGCTGTAGGTTACTGGTCTCTAATGTAGCGCTGTAGGTTACTGGTCTCTAATGTAGCGCTGTAGGTTACTGGTCTCTAATGTAGCGCTGTAGGTTACTGGTCTCTAATGTAGCGCTGTAGGTTACTGGTCTCTAATGTAGCGCTGTAGGTTACTGGTCTCTAATGTAGCGCTGTAGGTTACTGGTCTCTAATGTAGCGCTGTAGGTTACTGGTCTCTAATGTAGCGCTGTAGGTTACTGGTCTCTAATGTAGCGCTGTAGGTTACTGGTCTCTAATGTAGCGCTGTAGGTTACTGGTCTCTAATGTAGCGCTGTAGGTTACTGGTCTCTAATGTAGCGCTGTAGGTTACTGGTCTCTAATGTAGCGCTGTAGGTTACTGGTCTCTAATGTAGCGCTGTAGGTTACTGGTCTCTAATGTAGCGCTGTAGGTTACTGGTCTCTAATGTAGCGCTGTAGGTTACTGGTCTCTAATGTAGCGCTGTAGGTTACTGGTCTCTAATGTAGCGCTGTAGGTTACTGGTCTCTAATGTAGCGCTGTAGGTTACTGGTCTCTAATGTAGGAGCAGGCAAAGAGGGTGAGAGAGACATGCAGGAAGTACGAAGCTCTAAGGACCAATAAAGGAGGACTCGGTGTAGTCTGATAAGAATAAAAATAGCTACACAGCTCCAGGACAGGTCAGGCGCAGAACTGAGGTTCTGGCTTAGGCTGCCGTTGCAAAGGGCACAGCCAGCATTCAAATCACCGCAGGGTGCCTCGTGGGCCTCCATACACTAACTGGAATTGTAAATATGCCAGTTCTGCCTCTGCTCTTAGGAGAAGAAGGGGAACCCATAAATCGCAACAGGGAGCAAGGAGTGGTGCTTGGCTGGACTTGAGGTCCCTGGAGCTTTTGTTGACTAACATCATGATTCGGTCTAGGGAAAGAGCTGCCTGCTTCTACAGTACCAGTCAAAAGTTTGGACACACTAATCTTTAAGGGTTTTTCTTTGTTTTTAATATTTTCTACATTGTAGAATAATAGTGAAGACATCAAAACTATGAAATGACACATATGGAATCATGTAGGAACCCCAAAAGGGTTAAACAAATTCTTGAGATTCTTCAAAGTAGCTACCCTTTGCCTTGATGACAGCTTTGCACGCTCTTGGCATTCTCTCAACCAGTTTCATGAGGAATGCTTTTCCTTGGAGATGCTGTTTGTTCGATTTTGGAGAATAGGAGAGTGTGCAGTGGATGCAGGGCTTGAATAGGATGCAATGCTTAGACTGGTACTTAGCCAGCTATTCTGTTTAGTTTTGGGACTGGAGAAGGTGGGGCAATTTCACACAGCACACAACCGTATTGGCATCATGTTGAATGTAGCGCAATTTCCCACAACCACTGGGTATCATGTTGAAGGTGGGGCGGAGAGACATTTCTCTACAGGGACAAGCTGTGTTGTAGAGATGGAGGGGATTCGGACGGGTGAGGGCTGAAGGGATTTTATAAAGGAGGGTGGAGAGGAAGAGAAATGGGGTGGATTTGGAAGAGGAGAGTTGAAGATGGATGGAGTACTAAACACATCAAGCTGTGCAGCTGATCTGGTTTACACCGGTTTTACTCCTCGAGAGTGTTTCATTTACTTTGGAATAGGTGGGAAGAATGGATGTCATGTCACACCTCCCTTCTGTAGACCTATCTGCTTCATATCGGAGGTGTAATCCTCTTTACTGAAGACACACACACACACACACACACACACAGCAGAGCTCTAACATCTTGTTCCAGTTAATACAGCTTTACCTGGCCTGCCACACTTCACCGCCCCTCGCTCTATCCCCCTTGGCTGGGATTTCTGTGGACATCGCTAAATAGCCCAACGCAAGGGTTTACCACACCGCACTCTACAATCCACCTCCACACTCTCACCCGCACTCTCCTATCGCACCCAGACTCAACCAAAGCTGGGCTCAGGAAGATCCGAGTGAGGGTCTCTCTTCCTGGAAGTAATCAGTCTGGGTCAGATTGAACCCAGCTACAGGGCAGTCGGCTTTAGGTCCTTGGTTCTGGAGGCAAGGTATGTTTTCAGTTCAGTGACCTCAAGACAAAGATTCTGATAAAGGTAGAGAAAGGAAAGAAGAATTGATAAAGGAAGGATTATTAAGGGAGGAAATTGGTGCAGACTGAGGCTTGAGAAACGATTCTCAGAGGAGAGGTGGATAGATAGATGGAGAGTTGGATTGATGGAGGAACTGAGAATCAAACCTCAGAGGAGAGGTGGATTGATAGATAGATGGAGTAACTGAGAAACGATCGTCAGAGGAGAGGGGGATAGATGGAGGGACAGAGACAGGATCCTCGGAGGGACAGAGACAGGATCCTCGGAGGGACAGAGACAGGATCCTCGGAGGGACAGAGACAGGATCCTCGGAGGGTCAGAGGAGAGGGGGATAGATGGAGGGTCAGAGGAGAGGGGGATAGATGGAGGGTCAGAGGAGAGGGGGATAGATGGAGGGTCAGAGGAGAGGGGGATAGATGGAGGGTCAGAGGAGAGGGGGATAGATGGAGGGTCAGAGGAGAGGGGGATAGATGGAGGGTCAGAGGAGAGGGGGATAGATGGAGGGTCAGAGGAGAGGGGGATAGATGGAGGGTCAGAGGAGAGGGGGATAGATGGAGGGACTGAGGAGAGGGGGATAGATGGAGGGACTGAGGAGAGGGGGATAGATGGAGGGTCAGAGGAGAGGGGGATAGATGGAGGGTCAGAGGAGAGGGGGATAGATGGAGGGTCAGAGGAGAGGGGGATAGATGGAGGGTCAGAGGAGAGGGGGATAGATGGAGGGACTGAGACAGGTTCGAGCCCTTCTGTTGTGTTAGACAATCAATTTTGTCTCTTAACTTTGAAGTGGGAAGGAGTATTGCTAATGATACAGCAGTAGCTGTGGGGTAGTATTCCCATATGACTGTAGCACTCTATATCACAGGAGGCTGCTGAGGGGAGGATGTCTCATAATAATGGCTGGAATGGAATCAAAGGAATGGTATCAAACACATGGAAAACGTGTTTGATACCGTTCCGTTGATTGCATTCCAGCCGTTACTATGAGCACGTCCTCCCCAATTAAGGTGCCATGAGACGCCAGTGCTCTATAAATACTGTTAACCTTTTAGAACATATTTAAATTGTTTACCATGCAGTGAATCCATATTCAGGATGTATTTTGGGTAACACTTTATTTAACAGCCCGGTTGAAAATGGCACTTACCTAATATTTTAATGTTACGAACTAAGAAACAGTGCAGTAACCGTCCATGTTTAGTATGACTCTGCTTGGTCACATGGTTTAATAAAGCTGTGACACTCCTTGACAGCTCAAGGTCATACTCAGTCAGCTTCTCGGCCTCCCTCTCGGCCTCTCTCGTTCCTCTTGTTGTGACCACCACTCCCTAAACGACTTACCCCTGACCTGGTCTTATTCACCATGACTTCCCATTCACTGCTTCTAGCTGCCTGTGGCAGGACTGTGTGGGTGAGCCATGCCTGCTGTGTGTTTAATGTCCCTGGACTGAGACCTGAGTCACAGAGGTCGTAGGCAGAACGGTCCATCTTGCCTTCCCTGGTCTTCCCTTGCTTTACTTTCTCTGGTCTGTGTTTCATGTAGTTCTTCTTTTCATTCAGCATCTGCTCTGTCCACCAGTAGTTACTGTAGTTACTGCGCTTTCCTCTCCTGTTCCTCTTGAGCCACCGTTGTTGTTGTTGTTTGTATCAGTAGCTCTTTTCATTGTAGCACTAGCTCTTTTTCATTGTAGCACTAGCTCTTTTTCATTGTAGCACTAGCTCTTTTTCATTGTAGCACTAGCTCTTTTTCATTGTAGCACTAGCTCTTTTTCATTGTAGCACTAGCTCTTTTTCATTGTAGCACTAGCTCTTTTTCATTGTAGCACTAGCTCTTTTTCATTGTAGCACTAGCTCTTTTTCATTGTAGCACTAGCTCTTTTTCATTGTAGCACTAGCTCTTTTTCATTGTAGCACTAGCTCTTTTTCATTGTAGCACTAGCTCTTTTTCATTGTAGCACTAGCTCTTTTTCATTGTAGCACTAGCTCTTTTTCATTGTAGCACTAGCTCTTTTTCATTGTAGCTGCTTGTATCAGTAGCTCTTTTCATTGTAGCATTAGCTCTTTTCATTGTCGCCAGTAGTAGCTTGTAGCCTTTTCCATTGTAACTTGTAGTAGCTTTTTCCGTAGTAGCCTTTTCCATTGTAGCCTGTTGTAGCCTTGCTATAGAACTTTCATTTGTACTTTGTACTAGCCTAGCTCTTTCCATTGTAGCAATAACTCTTTCCATTGTAGCCTTTAGCCCCTTCCCTAACTGACTGGGGCTATAGCTATAGGGGAGGGATGCTGGGGTGAAGATTACGTTAATGTCCAATATTTCCACTCCGCCCCTGATCTGACGCCCAATGCTTCCATGTTTCCAGGTGTCACATTTGCTGCAAAGGGCTACTTCGAGGCACTGGTGAGGATGGGAGAGATGGCCAGCGAAAGTCAAGGCTCTAAGGATCTTGGTGAGTCCTAGTTGTGGCAATAGGGGGTTGCAGCACCCCTAGTGGGGTAGAGGGGGGTTGCATGGAGACGTGCCAGACAGGGCATGGATGGTTGTGGGTGTGAATGGGAATTGATGGTTTGAAAGGGGAAAGGACAAGCAGGCGACGCACTGCCTGAAACTGGATCTACACACACAAACACACGCGTGTGCACAGCAAACATGTTGAAACACACTCGAGCATATCCTGTTGTAGTAGTTTTTTTTATTTTTCTAGTCAGTTATTTTAATACTATGCCATTGGGAAGGATAGCTTACAGTGTTCTGCATTCACCACGGAGGCAATCACGTCCCTTTAGAGTTCATCTCTGATATTTGATGTGGAAATTTTGTTTTGTTCGGTTCTAGCTTGAAATATACGTATTCATGTTACTAGCTCGTTCATGTGCTTCCTATCTCACCCGTATGGAAACGTTCTGTCTCTGAGACAGTCCCCCTTTGTGCTTGGCCTCCGGTCACATATACATTTGCATATAGATCATCTGATCTAAGCCACAATATGTTAATCACTACTACTAGGCCACTTGCATAGTTATAAACATACTAAAACGTGCTCAAGTCAATGAGACAGTTTCCAACAGTTTACCTCTTGTTTTGCCTCAACTTTCTCTGAATTATGCCGTGTAGCATTTTATTTTGTATTGTAGCCCAGAGTACGTAAATATTCAATTGAATTTCAAAACATTATCATGCTGCGGATTTTCTTTTCATTCATAACATCCAATAGGGATTATTGGTAATGTTTCTTAATTGGACTGTAAAGACACTGTTTTGGGGCTGTTGACTTTTCTCTGTCCTCTCTTGTCCTTTTACAGTCAGAACCAGTTTTTACACTGGAACAGCTACAACCTGTGTATGGACCTGGGATGGGGGGTGTAGACTGTGGTGATGGTGGGAGGGCAAGGGTCAGATTGGAGGCAAGATGGGGAGGTGATGGCAGCAGGTGGTCTCTTTCAATGACATCTGTAAGAAATGATTACATTAAGGCTCCAGCATGCTCCACTGCAGTTATTTCTTCAACAGCTTTATGTTTTTAGCTGTTTTTATGGTTGCAGTGATATACATTGGTAAGAAAAGTATGTGAACCCTTTGTAATTACCTGGATTTCCGCATAAATTTGTCATAAAATGTGATCTTATCTTCATCTAGGTCACAACAATAGACAAAGACAGTTTAAACTAATAACACACAAACAATATGTTATCATGTCTTTATTGAACACACCGTGTAAACATTCACAGTGCAGGGTGGAAAAAAGTATGTGAGCCCTTGGATTTAATATCTGGTTGACCCTCCTTTGGCAGCAATAACCTCAACCAAACGTTTTCTGTAGTTGCGGATCAAACCCGCACAACAGTCAGGAGGAATTTTGTACCATTCCTCTTTATAAAACTGTTTCAGTTCAGCAGTATTCCTGGGATGTCTGGTGTGAACCGCTCTCTTGAGGTCATGCCACAGCATCTCAATTGGGTTGAGGTCAGGACTGACTGGGCCACTCCAGAGGGTGTATTTTCTTCTGTTGAAATCATTCTGTTGTTAATTTACTTCTGTGTTTTGGGTCGTTGTCCTGTTACATCACCCAACTTCTGTTGAGCTTCAATTCGCAGACAGATAGCCTAACATTGTCCTGCAAAATGTCTTGATAAACTTGAATTCGTTTTTCTGTCGAGGATAGCAAGCTGTCCAGGCTCTAGGACAGCAAAGCATCCCAAAACCATGATGCTCCCTCCACCATACTTTACAGTTGTGGGATGAGGTTGGTGTACTGTGCCTTTTCCTTCTCCACAACAACTCAACTTTTTTCCACAGAATATTTTTGCCAGTTGCGATGTGGAACATCCAGGTGCTGTTTTGCGAACTTCAGACGTGCAGCAATGTTTTTTTTTGACAACCGTGTCTTCTCCCGTGGTGTCCTCCCATGAACACCATTCTTGTTTGGTGTTTTACGTATCGTAGACTCGTCAACAGAGATGTTAGCATGAGATTTCTGTAAGTCTTTAGCTGACCCTATAGGATTCTTCTTAACCTCATTGAGCATTCTGTGCTGTGCTCTTGCAGTCATCTTTGCAGGACAGACACTCCTAGGGAGAGTAGCAACAGTGCTGAACTTTCTCCATTTACAGACAATTTGTCTTTACCGTGGACTGATGAACATCAAGGCTTTTAGAGATACTTTTGTAACCCTTTCCAGCTTTATGCAAGTAAACAATTCTTAATCTTAGGTCTTCTGAGATCTCTTTTGTTCGAGGCATGGTTCACATCAGGCAATGCTTCTTGTGAATAGCAAACTCAAATTGTGAGTTTTTATAGGGCAGGGCAGCTCTAACCAACATCTCCGATCTCGTCTCATTGATTGGACTCCAGGTTAGCTGACTCCTGACTCCAATTAGCTTTTGGAGAAGTCATTAGCCTAGGGGTTCACATACTTTTTCCAACCTACACTATGAATGTTTAAATGATGTATTAAATATAGACAAGAAAAATACAATAATTTGTGTGTTACTAGTTTAGGTACACTGTGTTTGTCTATTATTGTGACTTAGATGAAGATCAGATCAAAGTTGATGACCAATTTATGCAGAAATCCAGGTAATTCCAAAGGGTTCACATACTTTTTCTTGCCACTGTATGTATACAGCTAGCCTATATAGATTCAGCTTCATGTTTTTAGTCAGATCGAGTCACATGTTCGAAGAATGGGACTGTCTCGCCTCCTGAATCTGAGCACTGTGAAGTTAAGTCTCTCTCTCTCTCTCTCTCTCTGACCTCTCATAAGTCTGAGGTGAATTTGGATAGCAGACAGCTGTGGCTGGGAGGATGAGAGGGAAAAGGGCAGAGGTGAGAGGTCAGAGGTGAGATGGGAAAATAGAAAAGAAAAGCTCTCAGCATTCATTATTCAGACTTTGTCTTTTTTTTTTTTTTGGCCTTTCACATTTTGTCTGATGGTTTCATCTCTTCATTCCTCCACTCAGCCTCTCTCTCTCTCTGTGAATACTGATTGAACTGCGTTTGATTGCCTACTCCAATCTGAACCTTTTATAGTCTGTATTCAGCCTCAATGACGGTATCTGTGCTGTGATCGAATTCCAACACAGCACTCAGTATTAGTAGCAAAGCCATTCGTTCAGATTAGTATTTTTTTTATTACAGAAAATAGTATGTTAGGGCAGAAGAACCCATTTAATGAGGCTGCTGGTTTAATTAATGCTACATCCCAGTGACCTCATCTTAAACTGTCCATAAACACATGTTCATCCATCTCCATATTGGTTCTGTCTTCTCTATTGTCCCTTATCTACTGCCTGTTCTAAAGTGTGTGTGTGTGCTCTGCGTTATATGAGGTCCTTTGGTTGTTTTTGCATCCCTAGCTATGACTCAGCACAATTAACCCTCCTCCCTCTAATCCCTTTGCAGTTAGTGACAGGCAGGGCTGAAGAGAGGTGACTGATGCTGTCTCTGGACATCATTGTGCCTAAAGGGGTGTGTGTGTGTGTCTTTTATTTCTGACAGTACTTGCAAGTATGATGTTCAAAACATCACAAGATGTTTTACGTGTTTGTTCCTTGTAGTTTAATGGCAACTCAGTCAGGCTAGCCTGCAGTGACAGTGTGATTGCATGATCAGCCATTCCCTCTTCACACGGTAATGAAAGAGGTGAACATTTAGTGTACATTCCAGTTAACTGCAGTTTGTTTGTATTCGACAGCTGACTGTAAGACGAGAGAGGGACGCAGAAAGGCATTACTATAGCCTGAGGGATGAACATTGAATAGTCTACAACATGACAGCCATTATTCACAAAATGTTCCTAACGTCAGCCCATTACATTGTTGGTCTACCCAGTGTAGTCTAGTCAGTTCTAGTCTAGTCAGCACCAGTCTAGTCAGCTCTAGTCAGCCTCTGTCTAGTCAGCCTCTGTCTAGTCAGCCCCTGTCTAGTCTAGTCAGCGCCAGGGAGGAATGGATGGGAGGAGGAGTGTTGGGATGGAGGGATAGGAGGGACGTCAGCGCTCTGCTGCAGCATGAAGCAGAAACGCTTTTCCAGCCTGCTCACTTTCATTATCCACAGGCCCCATGATTCTCTGTCTCTCTGTCTCCATGTGTGTCAGTTGGCTTTTCATAGCCAAGCATTGAGGTCAAGAGACGAAACCTAAGATCACACAGGACACTAGATAAGACAGAAGAATTACACCAGATATGACAGGCTGACCCTGTCTTTGGGGGTTCCAGTCAAGATTCTAGCATCCGTATTTATCACTAGCTGTGATTTAAAGTTTTATTGTCTTATCCGGGTAGCCGGAGAGTAGAGCTTTGCAGTAATCTAATCTTGAAGTGACAAAAGCATGGATTTAGTTATTCTGCAGCATTTTTTTTGATAAACTTTTTCAGATTTTGGTAATGTTACAAGGATGGAAAAAGGCTGCTCTTGAAATATTTTATGTTCGTCAAGAGAGATCAGGGTCCAGAGTTCAGTTTAATTTGAGATGGCTGTACATCAATCGAGATACATTGTCCGATCCAACAACAGATCTCTTTGTTTCTTGGTACCTAGAACTAGCATCTCTTTGTCAGAGTTTAAAAGTAAAACATTTGCCACCTTCCACTTCCTTATGTCTGAAACACAGGCTTCCAGGGTAGGCAATTTTCGGGCTTTACCATGTTTTCATTGACATGTACAGCTGTTAGTGGTCTGCATAGCAGTGAAAGTTGACATTTGTTTTTCTGAATGACGTCACCAAGAGTTAGCATACAGTATATAGTGAAAACAATAGTGGTCCTAGAACAGAATCTTGAGGAACACCGAACCATTGATTTGTCAGAGGACAAACCATCCACAGTGACTCATATCTTTCTGACAGATAAGATCTAAACCAGGCAAGAACTTGTCCGCGGTCCGCGTAGACCAATTAGGGTTTCCAATCTTTCCAAAAGAATGTGGTGATCGATGGTGTCAAAAGCGGTGCTAAGGTCTACGATCACAAGGACAGGAGCAGAGCCTCGGTCTGACGCCAATAAAAGGTGGGGTCTATGATAAGGTCTAAAACCAGACTGGAGCATACATGGGCAACTGCTTTTTTTTATGTTGAGACGAATGGGAGATTTGGAATAGGCCAATGTATTTATATTGTAATGTTTTTGTTTCAAGGTTTGGCTTTTTCAGGAGAGGCTTTATAACTTCCACTTTTAGTGAGTTTGGTACACATCCGGTGGATAGGGAGCCATTTCTTATGTTCAACATAGGAGAGCCAAGCACAGGAAGCAGCTCTTTCAGTAGTTTAGTTGGAATAGGGTCCAGTAGACAGTTGGAATAGGGTCCAGTAGACAGTTGGAATAGGGTCCAGTAGACAGTTGGAATAGGGTCCAGTAGACAGTTGGAATAGGGTCCAGTAGACAGTTGGAATAGGGTCCAGTAGACAGTTGGAAGAGCTCAGTGACTTTCAACGTGGCACCGTCATAGCATCGGGTGCCATCTTTCCAACAAGTCAGTTCAGCAAATGTCTGCTCTGCTAGAGCTGCCCTGGTCAACTATAAGTGCTGTTATTGTGACGTGGAAACGTCTAGGAGCAACAACGGCTCAGCCGCTAGGTGGGTAGGCCGCACAAGCTCACAAAACGGGACCGCCAAGTGCTGAAGCGTGTTGCGCGTAGAAATCGTCTGCTCGGGTGCAACACTCACTACCGAGTTCCAAACTACCTCTGGAAGCAACAAACGCGCAAGAACTGTTCGCCGGGAGCTTCATGAAATGGGTTTCCATGGCAGAGCAGCCACACACAAGCCTAATATCACTGTGCGCAATGCCATGTGTCGGCTGGAGTGGAGTAAAGCTCGCCGCCATTGGTCTCCGGAGCAGTGGGAACGCGTTCTCTGGAGTGATGAATCACGCTTCACCTTCTGGCAGTCTGGCGGATGTATCTGGGTTTGGCGGATGTATCTGGGTTTGGCGGATGTATCTGGGTTTGGCGGATGTATCTGGGTTTGGCGGATGCCAGGCGAACGCTACATGCTGAATGCGTAGTGGCAGCTGTAAAGTCTGGTGGAGGAGGAATAACTGTCCGGGACTGTTTTTCATGGTTCGGGCCCCTTAGTTCCATTGAAGGGAAAGCTTAACACTACAGCAAACAATGACGTTCTAGACGGTTCTGTGCCTCCAAAATTGTGGCAACAGTTTGGGGAAGGCCTTTTCCTGTTTCAGCATGACAATGCTCCTGTGCACAAAGCGAGGTCCATACAGAAATGGTTTGTCGAGATCAGTCTGGAAGAACTTGACTGGCTTGCACAGATCCCTGACCTCAACCCTAATGAACACCTTTTGAGATTAATTGGAACTCTGACTGCGAGCCAGGCCTAATTGCCCAACATCAGTGCCCGACCTCACTAATGCTCTTGTGGCTGAATGGAAGAAAGTCCCCGCAGCAATGTTACAACATGTAGTGGAAAGCCTTCCTAGAAGAGTGGAAGCTGTTCTAGCAGCAAAAGGAGGGGGGAAAAACTCCACATTAATGCCCATGATTTTGGAATGAGATATTCGACGAGCAGGTGTCAAGTAGTGTATTTCCCAGATCATTACAATATGTGATTATTAAATGACGAGTGATTTGAAGAGCGTGAAAAGCAATTTATGCAATGGACCAGTCCAGATGTTTCCTCCCTAACTGTTGCCTGTGAGACAAACCAGAAGTGATAATCCAACAAGTCAGTAGCTACATCAATTCAAGCTACCCAGGGAAAAAACACTCCCTGTTCTCCCAATCACATTTTCTAAAGCTATTTGGCTTTTCTCTCAAACTCCCAAATGGCACCCTATACCCTATGGACCCTGGGCAGAAGTAGTGCACTATATAGGGAATAGGGTTCCATTTGGGATGCACCCCCTGCTTCCCTGTTCTAGGTTATATAAAAGGGAGGGTATTTTTAAGGTGAGGGGCTCCGCTAGAGATCACGTGGGGATAAATAAATAATAATAATAATAAATAACGTCTCTAACGTGCGGTAGTGTCAAGGGGAATGGAACTGCACTGCACACACAGGACTGAATAATAATAATATAACTTTACCCCTAAGGTGTATATGCAGTAGCTACAATACTGCAGTGATGCATCATCATTTCTTACCTCCTCCCTTTTGGGGGGTGTCTGTGTCCTTCGTTATATCATAAATCAGTGTGATTACCTACAGAAGACAGAGCCCAAGTGCACACTAATAAGGAACACTTCCTCATAGAACATGACATGTTGAACATAGAGAACATATGGTACTTGTAGCCTTTTGGCTTAAATACAGAGACCGCTTCTTCCTGGCATGTTATAGGCTGTGGGCAGTTGTTATAAGATTTGTCATTTTATTTTCCTGTACTGAAGAGAAACTAACATGTGTCATGTATGTGAGATTTAAACATGCGTGACCTGTCATACACATCTGGAGCATAGTACATGTATGGTGTTGTGTTGCAGCTGTTTTCCAGTTGGCAATTTATGATGTTGTGTGCTTCCAGAGACGAGAGCGACAGAGTCTCAGCTTAATAATGGTACAGTCAAGCTGTTTTCCTCCCACACCAGAAATCAGACTGGTGGCCTACACACACACACTAGTACACTCACGCATCTACATACACACACACACTATAATGTACACACACACTAGTACACTCACGCATCTACATACACACACACACACACACACTAGTACACTCACGCATCTACGTACACACACACACTATAATGTACACACACACTTGGGTTTCACTTAGCCTCTCACATTTAACTGTTTCAACCCTGTTATTATTCCTAAAGCATTATTCCATTATTAATAGCCCCTATTCCACCACTAGACCCAATTTCACCACTAGACCGATTCCATTAATTATCCCCTATTCCACTACTAGCCCATATTCTGCTACTAGTCCCACCACTAGCCCCTATTCCAATACTAGCCCCACCGCTTGCCCCTATTCCACTACTAGCCCATATTCTACTACTAGTCCCACTACTAGCCCCTATTCCAGTACTAGCCCCACTGCTAGCCTCTATTCCACCACTAGCCCCACTTCCACTACTAGACCATATTCCAATCATAGCCCCACTACTAGAACCTATTCCACTAATAGCCCCTATTCCAATGCTAGCCCCACTTCTAGCCCCTGTTCCACTACTAGCCCCTGTTCCACTACCAGTCACTATTCCATTAATTGCCCCTACTCCACTACTAGCCCCTGTTCCATTAATAGCCCCTGTTCCACTACTAGCCCCTGTTCCATTAATAGCCCCTGTTCCACTACTAGCCCCTGTTCCATTAATTGCCCCTGTTCCACCGCTAGCCCCTAATACACAATCACTGACTCATAAAATATCCATTCACACAAGCGAGGACACCTTTTTATTCTGTGTGCCATGGTCCGTCTCTCACACAGCATCGTACTAAGAACACAAATTAAATAGGCAGTCACTTTAGTCAGAGTTCATTCACAAGTTATTCTAAGCACAAGTGGAGGCTTTTAAAAATTCAACAACTTTTCATCCGTCTCTTTGAGAAGGAAAGGATGGATGCTCAGTGATTTGTTCCACTGCAGCAGAGGTCAGAGTCAGTCTTCCCCCACCAGCTCTCTCCATCCCTCCCTCTCTCAATCTGGACGCCCACGCAATGATGTAGGAGCCTACGCAGGCAGGCAGGAAGCCCTAGGAAAATGCTCTGCCACCTCACCTCGAAAGTAACAGATAGATGAAATGCATTCCGGGAGCGATTCAGAAAAAGCGAGAGGGGAGACCAAATACACTAGACCAACGCACAGACTGCCCAAAAATGGCTCGTTGGTGATGTCACACTGCTGAAGTTGGCATAGTCTGGCTTCCATTGTCATAGAGGAAGGATTCTCTGGCATTACCGGTTATCCTCCCTGCCCATAACAGGACATCAGGAAGGATTCTCTGGTACCACCGACTCTCCTCTCTACCCATAACAGGACATTGTTCATCATACTTGTCATTCTGATACACAATTAAATTCTAAATTTCTGCTCTATTTAATGAATTCCTCTCCTGCTGTCAGCTGTTGCAGTGTTCTCGGTATCCGTCCGTAGAGGATGCATGCACATCTGGAGCGATGGCCGTCCTCATTAAAACTCTTTAGAGTCGAAGTTAAACGGCTGCATCTGAGGTTTGGGAAATAATGATTCTTTCGCTAATGAATTGAGATGCCGTGGTGTTAACCATGCTGTGTGTGTGTCTGCGCGCCTGTGGTGGTGCGCGCCAGTAGAGGCTGGTGACTTGAAAAATTGAGGAGGATGGGAGACCCTTGATATAGGCGCGGAACACACGGAGACAACAGTGTGTTTCAAAAATTGTCAGACTAATTATTTGACGCTTTAAATAAAGACATTTTTAATACAATATTATGGGGAATGGAAATGAGAGGGCTACTTACACCATGTTGGAAAGGGATCACAGCAGTGATTGTATGAGGAATAAGTTGAGGTGTTCAGAGGCTTGACAAGGACAGGATTTGACTGGGAAGACGAACTATAAAGCAACACACTAACACAGATAAGAGCTAAGAATGAGTTCGTCCAAGCAAGGAGTAAAATCATTGATGCGTAATAATGTGTTTGTGATTGACTCTACATACAGTAATGAGAGAACATTGATGGGGTACTCACAGTGCTTGGAGGGGAAACATTCAATGTGCCAGTGGATGAGCGGGCACATGAGACATGAGACAGTTCATGTCAGGAGAAAGTTGACAATGGTAGTGTTTATTTTTTATTTAACTAGGCAAGTCGGTTAAGAACAAATTCTTTTTTACACTGACGGCCTACCGGGGAACAGTGGGTTAACTTGTTTGTGTCGCACTGCTTTGCTTTATCTTGGCCAGGTCGCAGTTGTAAATGAGAACTTGTTCTCAACTGGCCTACCTGGTTAAATAAAGGTGAAATAAATAAAATAAAATAAAAACTGCTTTGTTCAAGGGCAGAACGACAGATTTTTACCTTGTCAGCTCAGGGATTCGATCCAGCAACTTTTCGGTTACTGGCCCAACACTTTAAACCACTAGGCTACCTGCCAGCCCAAAAGTGTGTAGTGGAGGGAAGTAGGCATCACCTCTTAATCAGGGAAAAGGAGGGGACTTAGCTGTAAATATAAATAGCAGATGCATTACATTACAGCTGTGCCGTAGTAGATTTGGACAACGAGTTTCTTTATGAACTTAAACTCAGACATCTCAAAATTCATAAAGTCAAACACAGTCTACGCATCTCACCCACTTGACACATCAAAGTAGCCTAAGAAACGTTCCTGAATAAAGCCCTGATCATCCACATACCTGACGATCACTGACAACTGCAAGCAGACTGGTGGCACCATAGGTCCAAGAGCGGTCAGACTGGTGGCACCATAGGTCCCAGAGCGGTCAGACTGGTGGCACCATAGGTCCCAGAGCGGTCAGACTGGTGGCACCATAGGTCCCAGAGCGGTCAGACTGGTTGCACCATAGGTCCCAGAGCGGTCAGACTGGTGGCACCATAGGTCCCAGAGCGGTGGGGCAATTTTTAACAGTTGATCAGACTGAAAAAAATTGTCTTGTTTTAATCCGATACAGCATGTCAGATTTGTAATGTTTAAGTGTAGCCTAAGCTGCTGCGACATTTATGTAATGTGCTTGCTTGTGTCTGTTCTGAGTGATTATATGTTATCATCTTTGCTAAATAAGGAAAGTGTAAAGCCTACCCAAGAGCACACGAAAAAATATGCTGCATTAACCTCTCTCTTTAATCTAACTGTTAATGGATGATGCGATGGAAGCTATCAAATCATTCAGAATTGTTTTCGACATCCCAGAAAAGGGAGTCGAAAGTTCGATATGTTCAGCAAGTAAGTTCTTCGGGATCGGTGTCCCATCCACAGGATGGTTGAGCTAACTTAGGCTAATGCGATTAGCATGAGGTTGTAAGTAACAAGAACATTTCCCAGGACATAGACATATCTTATATTGGCAGAAAGCTTAAATTCTTGTTAATCTAACTGCACTGTCCAATTTACATGAGATATTACAGTGAAATAATACAATGCTATTGTTTGAGGAGAGTGCACAATTTTGAACAAAGTTATTAATAAAAAAAATTGGCACATTTGGGCAGTCTTGACACCAAATTTTGAACAGAAATGCAATGAATTATTGGATCAGTCTAAAACTTTGCACATACACCGGTGCCTTCTAGTGGCCGAAATCTAAATTGCACCTGGGCTGGAATAGTACATTGCCTTGGTCTTGCATTTCAAAGATGATGGTACAAAAAAATATGAATTTGAATTTAATAATATCCCCAAAATGCTCAACTATCACTCTTCACTCATAATCTCTATCCAACAATGTCACCAAGCCTCTCAACACACAGAACCCCCATAATGCTCTGTGACACAATCCCAATACAACTCACTAGGTTAATTCTCTGATCCTAATTATATGATTTGATGGACAACATGTCAGTTCATACTGCAAAAGCTTTGATTAGTTGGAGGACGTCCTCCGGAAGTCGTCATAATTACCATGTAAGTCTATGGAAGGGGGTGAGGCCTACGATCCTCCTAGGTTTTGTATTAAAGTCAATGTAGTCAGAGGAGGACTGAAGCTAGCTGTCTTCTGGCTGCACCATTGATGCTACCCCAGACAGTGTTGTTGAAGTTACTGTAGACCTTCATTGCAAAACAACAGTGTATTTTAAGCAATTATTTTGTGACCTATGAATATATTTAGTATAGTTTAATATAAAAATGACTTTTTTATGTTTCACTATTTTTATGAAATTTCACTGAGGAGGATGGTCCTCCTATTCCTCCTGAGGCACCTCCACTGCGCGTGTCCATATTCCTCTAGCTAGAGAGAGAGGACAGCTTGCAGCTAGCACTGCTCCACTAGATAGAAGAACATGGAAAAAAGGCTTCTTCGTTAGATTCAGAGGAAGGGTTTTGCTGGGCTGAACCTTTATGTCGACAGTAAGGAAATCAGTGGGGAGATAGATGGGATAGACAGAAATATAGATAGAAAATGACAATACTAGACACAATGTCATTCTGATCAGGAAAGGACAATACCAGAGAGAATGTCATTCTGATCAGGAAAGGACAATACCAGAGAGAATGTAATTCTGATCAGGAAAGGACAATACCAGAGAGAATGTAATTCTGATCAGGAAAGGACAATACCAGAGAGAATGTAATTCTGATCAGGAAAGGACAATACCAGAGAGAATGTAATTCTGATCAGGAAAGGACAATACCAGAGAGAATGTAATTCTGATCAGGAAAGGACAATACCAGAGAGAATGTAATTCTGATCAGGAAAGGACAATACCAGAGAGAATGTAATTCTGATCAGGAAAGGACGATACCAGAGAGAATGTAATTCTGATCAGGAAAGGACGATACCAGAGAGAATGTAATTCTGATCAGGAAAGGACGATACCAGAGAGAATGTAATTCTGATCAGGAAAGGACGATACCAGAGAGAATGTAATTCTGATCAGGAAAGGACGATACCAGAGAGAATGTAATTCTGATCAGGAAAGGACGATACCAGAGAGAATGTAATTCTGATCAGGAAAGGACGATACCAGAGAGAATGTAATTCTGATCAGGAAAGGACGATACCAGAGAGAATGTAATTCTGATCAGGAAAGGACGATACCAGAGAGAATCTAATTCTGATCAGGAAATGACGAAACCAGCGAGAATCATATTCTGATCAGGTCAAAGGGGAAAAGTAGGGAGGGAGTCTATTCATCAGTGGATGTTGCATATACAATGCATTCAGAAGTGGATTAAATTCTAAAAATTTTCCATCAATCTACACTCAATACCCCATAATGGGGTATTAATAATTACCTTTGCTGCAGAGGATAAGTTCTGATAGGAGTTACCAGCCTCAGAAATTGCAGCCCAAATAAATGCTTCAGATTTCAAATAACAGACACATCTCAACATCAACTCTTCGGAGGAGACCGCATGAGTCAGGCCTTCATGGTCAAATTGCTTCAAAGAAACCACAACTTTTTTCTTTTTTTAAATGTTTATTTATCAAGGCAAGTCAGATAAGAACAAATTGTTATTTACAATGAAGGCATACCCCGGCCAAACCCCGACGACGCTGGGCCAATTGTTCACCGCCCTATGGGACTCCCAATCACGTCCGGATGTGATACAGCCTGGAATCGAACCAGGGTCTGTAGTGACGCCTCTTGCACTGAGATACAGTGCCTTAGACCACTGCACCACTCGGGAGCCCAAACTACTAAAGGACACCAATAAGAAGAGACTTGCTTGGGCCAGCCAAGAAACAGTGAGTGGTGTAAGTGTGCCCTCTAAAACCTGGCCTTGTTATGAGGACAGTGAAGGAGTTATTTTATTAGCCTGTCTGCTCCTCCATGGAAACGCCAGCCTGGCAGCACACACACAGGGTACATCCCAAATGACACGTGTGTCCCTATGTAGTGCACTACCTTTGACCAGGCCTCGTAATGTTTTGGTCATACGTAGTGCCCTACATAGGGTACTATATGGGAAGCAGTCATTGTCTACTGGAGGCTTTTATTAGAGAGCTGTGAGAAGCATGAAGGGAGACAATCTGGTGGCCTGTCACACGTGTGCCGCATCAAATACAGTAAGCCCACTTGTTCACTGCTGGGCCAGCACACACACACATACACACAGCTTTACATTTTGGGGACCTCTCTGGCTTTATCTGGCAATATTTCCTGCCTTTTTCCTGCCTTCTAATTTCCTGCCTTCTAATTGTACTCTATCTCTGAGAAGGGAGACACAGTGAGGGTGAAACAGTTGACCCCTAGGTGACCCGGTTTCTGAGTTTCTCCCCTGAGGTTTATCTGGAGACGCTCAGTGTGTATGAGGAAACTGCAGCGCCAGCGAGAGTCTTCTTCCAAACATCATCACAAACACCTGGTCTCTTGTTCTCAGTAGATAACGAATTATTCTGCCTGAGATGACAACAGGTTCTTGTATTTCTGATAGCCTAATGAATTTCAGCTCTAGGCCCTTGGCTCTGTTGCTTTAAAGCTGCCTGACAAATGACACCCTTTAACCTTTACGTTGCACTACTTCTGACTAAGGCCCATAGGGAATCGGGTTCCATTTGGGACGAATCTCACGGGAGGTGGATGGAGAGAGGGAGGTGGATGGAGAGAGGGAGGTGGATGGAGAGAGGGAGGTGGATGGAGAGAGGGAGGTGGATGGAGAGAGGGAGGTGGATGGAGAGAGGGAGGTGGATGGGGGGAGGGAGGTGGAGGTGGAGAGGGAGGTAGAGAGACTCGGACCTGGCCTCTGTGATCACAGCTCTCCGAGGGTCCTTAGCTGTCTTTAGTGCTGTGTCTTTGATTAAAATACTAACACACACCTGTTTCTCTGGTAGCGTTCTCTCAACTCTTATCTGCCGTCAGTCTGTGAAACTCTTCTACTCATGTCTGTCAGCTGAACATTTTTCAGTCATTTTTTGTTTTGTAAGACTGGGAGGGAGGGAGGGAGTGAATTCACAGCTTGTCCGTGCTTCATAGCTGGTATGTGTGAAATCCACAAGCTTTGCCGATTTGTTCTGTATTTTTTTTTTCTTTCCACTGCAGCAATAAGTGATGCAGTGTCAATATGCTTTCAACAGCCTGCTGGACTTTGTAAAATATGCCCTTGAGCTGGTTTGCCACCCGTCCTTGGTACGGGTGTTACTCTGCCAGATAGTGACTTAATGAACCTGTTAATATAGTAGAATACTGGGCTCTGTGGTACTATACCACTGGCACATATATACACATACACACACACACACACTTCCATGCCAACCAGTGAAGAGGAAAGGACGCAATGACCGACCTCTGTTCTGAATCCCATAAAAGCCAATTACAAGCTATTTAAGAGCACCATGTACCCACTCCAGCACCAACCTTACTTTACACTGTTGTTCCCTCCTGCTGAGTGGACCTGGAGTTTTCTCTGGGGGTTCACAGTTATCTGTGACTGTGACGCTGTTCCTATGTGACTGTGACGTTGAGTCTTTCACATCAGCCTGTCCTCTCTGAGATTACTCTCATTCTCACCCAGCTCTTGGTGTGAATCTAACAGTTACCTCACTGTCACAGACATTGCTGACTCTTTTCCCTCGGTCTCATCTCAGACACTCATTCTCAGTTTCCCCAATTGAGAATTAGCTAACATTTTACATTTCAGTCATTTAGCAGATGCTCTTATCCAGAGCAATTTACAGTTGATGCATTCATCTTAAGATAGCTAGGTGAGACGACCACATTTCAGGCATGGTAAGTACTTTTTTCTCTCTCGATAGAGTAGTTATCAGCAAAGCCAGTGCTTTTGGGGAAAAGTCCAGTGCGAGTGTTAGTTCACAAAAGTCACGGGCATCTGGTGTCCTAGTGCCAGGGATCTGGCGTCCTAGTGCCTGGGATCTGGCGTCCTGGTGCCTGGGATCTGGCGTCCTGGTGCCTGGGATCTGGCGTCCTGGTGCCTGGGATCTGGCGTCCTGGTGCCTGGGATCTGGCGTCCTGGTGCCTGGGATCTGGCGTCCTGGTGCCTGGGATCTGGCGTCCTGGTGCCTGGGATCTGGCGTCCTGGTGCCTGGGATCTGGTGCCTGGGATCTGGTGCCTGGGATCTGGTGCCTGGGATCTGGCGTCCTGGTGCCAGGGGGAAGCACGTTCCACCATTGGGGTTCCAGGACAGAGAAGAGCTTGGACTGGGCTGAACCACAAACATAACCCTTAACAACAATACTCTGTGACCATACACAAGAGAGGAGGGTAACACAAAACTTACTAATGTCTCTGGGTTTCGCTCTGTGGGACCAGAACCAGCGTTTGGAACACAGTTTGTGTGTGTGACCTCTTATGAAAAATACATAAACAAACCGTGTGTTTCACGCCTGGGCCTGGTAATGATATGCTAGGCCTACTGTGTGTTCAGTCACTACTGCTAGGATGAACACTAGACTCTAGTTTTAGGTTATACATCCTGTCTAGGAAACACACTAGGCTCTAGTTTTAGGTTATACATCCTGTCTAGGAAACACACTAGGCTCTAGTTTTAGGTTATACATCCTGTCTAGGAAACACACTAGGCTCTAGTTTTAGGTTATACATCCTGTCTAGGAAACACACTAGACTCTAGTATTAGGTTATACATCCTGTCTAGGAAACACACTAGGCTCTAGTTTTAGGTTATACATCATGTCTAGGAAACACACTAGACTCTAGTATTAGGTTATACATCCTGTCTAGGAAACACACTAGGCTCTAGTTTTAGGTTATACATCCTGTCTAGGAAACACACTAGACTCTAGTATTAGGTTATACATCATGTCTAGGAAACACACTAGACTCTAGTATTAGGTTATACATCCTGTCTAGGAAACACACTAGGCTCTAGTTTTAGGTTATACATCCTGTCTAGGAAACACACTAGACTCTAGTATTAGGTTATACATCCTGTCTAGGAAACACACTAGGCTCTAGTTTTAGGTTATACATCATGTCTAGGAAACACACTAGACTCTAGTATTAGGTTATACATCCTGTCTAGGAAACACACTAGGCTCTAGTTTTAGGTTATACATCATGTCTAGGAAACACACTAGACTCTAGTATTAGGTTATACATCCTGTCTAGGAAACACACTAGGCTCTAGTTTTAGGTTATACATCATGTCTAGGAAACACACTAGACTCTAGTATTAGGTTATACATCCTGTCTTCTCTCCCCGGACTAGTAACATTTTCCTGTTTTGATGCAGAGATAAAAGTTTATAGAGTGTTAAAAGACAACAAAATATTTCTCCTACATGCCTAGTTTTTCAAGACACTGACTCCTTGAGCCGTGAACTGTCTATCCTTTTCTCCAGAGATGGTCTTTTGTTATTCACGCATTATAAACACAGTTATTTGTGTGTATTCTAAATACACTAACACTTTTTTTTTCTCTAATTTATATTTTTCACTCATCACTAGATTCTGAGAGCAACACAATGAATGACAAACCGCTCCACGACCCCTAGAAGCCAATTGCATCTTGTTGAAAGGGGAAAATAAATAGGATTTTTGTGATTTACCAGGCTCTTGAGGGGACATCTTAAGAATCTAATCGATCGGAGTGGACAAGACAAATGGTGTACCAAATGACCTAATCCCTATGCAATGCACCCACTTCTTACCAGATGCCTATGTTCCAGTTTTAACCTTTAACTAGGCAAGTCAGTTAAGAACAAATTCTTATTTACAATGGCGACAGCCCGGATGTGATACAGCCTGGATTCGAACCAGGGACTGTAGTGACGCCTCTTGCACTGAGATGCAGTGCCTTTGACCGCTGCTCCACTTGGGGAACCCATGCACAAGTACAGTGAAATGCCTTTCTTGCAAGCGTTAATCCCAACAATGCAGTAATCAATGTAGAACTAAAAATAGCATAAGGTAGAACAAAGTTCAACACCATACTATATACAGGGTCAGTTCAATACCATACTATATACAGGGTCAGTTCCAATACCATACTATATATACAGGGTCAATACCATTTCTACAATGTGCAGGGTTACTGGTGTGATGGGGGAATATGTATAGTGCTAAGGTGACTAGGCATCAGGATATATGATGTGTGTAGTCAGTATAAAAGTATGTGTATATGATGCGTGTGTGTGCAAATTAAGTGTTTGTGTGTGTGTTGGGCCTTGTGAGTGTGCATAGAGACAGTGTAAAAATGTAAATACAAGGGTCAACTCAGATATCTAACAAAATGGCTACACGGACCATTTAAATGGAACAAACATATAAACGTAACATGCAACAATTTGAATATTTTACTGAGTTACAGTTCATATAAGGAAACCAGTCAATTGATATACATTCATTAGGCCCTAATCTATGGATTTCACATGACTGGGCAGAGGAGCAGCCATGGGTGGGCCTGGGAGGCCATAGTTCCACCCACTTGGGAGCCAGACCCAGCCAATTAGAATACAGACAAATACTCCTCAGTTTCATCAGCTGTCTGGGTGGCTGGTCTTAGACGATCCCGCAGGTGAAGAAGCTGGATGTGGAGGTCATGGGCTGGCGTGGTTACACTTCGTCTGCTGTTGTGAGGCCAGTTGGATTTACTGCCAAATTCTCTAAAACTACGTTGGAGGCGGCTTATGACAAATTTAATATTAAATTCTCTGGCAACAGCTCTGGGGGAAGTTCCTGCAGTCAGCATGCCAATTGCACGCTCCCTCAACTAGAGACATCTGTGGCATTGTGTCGCGTGAGACGACTGCCCATTTTAGTTGCCTTTTAGTGTCACCAGCACAAGGTGCACCTGTGTAATGAGCATGCGGTTTTAATCAGCTTCTTGATATGCCCCACCTGTCAGGTAGATGGATTATCTTGGCAAAGGAGAAATGCTCACTAACAGGGATGTAAACAAATTTGTGCTCAACATTAGAGAAATAAGCTTTTTTGTGCATATGGAACATTTCTTGGATATTCTATTGCAGTTCATGAAACATGAGACCAACACTTTACATGTTGTGTTTATATTTTTGTTCATTATAGTTAGCTATTTAACAGTCATATGGTTTTGGGGATAGAATCGTTTCAGGAGCCTGTTGGTGTCAGACTTGATGCACCGGTTGCTGTGCGGAAACAGAGAGAACATCTGTCTTTGATGGCTGGAGTCTTTAATGATTTCCCTTCCTTTGACACCACCTGGTATACACTGAGTCTACAAAACATTAAGAACACCTGCTCTTTCCATGACATAGACTGACTGGGTCATTCCAGGTGAAAACTATAATCACTGATTTTTGAAGTGTTAAATCCACTTCAATCAGTGTAGATGAAGGGGAGGAGACAGGTTAAATAGACAATTGAGACATGGATTGTGTATGTGTGCCATTCAGAGGGTGAATGGGAAAGACAAAAGATTTAAAGTGCCTTTTGAACGGGGTACGGTAGTAGGTGCCAGGCGCACCGGTTTGTGTCAAGAACTGCTACGCTGCTGAGTTTTTCATGCTCAACAGTTTCCTGTGTGTATCAAGAATGTTCCACCACCCAAAGACATCCAGCCATCTTGACAACTGTGGGAAGTATTGGAGTCAACATGGGCCAGCATCCTTGTGGAACACTTTCAACACCTCGTAGAGTCCATCCCGCTACGAACTGAGGCTGTTCTGAGGGTAAAAGGAGAGGGGGTACAACGCAATATTAGGAAGGTGCTCTTAATGTTTTGTATACTCAGTGTAGAGGTCTTGGATGGCCCTGGTCAAAAGTAGTGCATTATATAGGAAACCGGATGCCATTTGGGACCACAGGCCCTGAGTGGACAAGACAAAGCAGCTGGGGGCATTAATCGTGTTAATTAATTGTCTATTTTTTTTAAAGATGGGGCTCCACTAAGACCACATAACAATATCTGCTTTAGTCTCTAAGCTTCAGATGTTATCTGGGCTGATTATGGTACAGAAGCTTAGGTACCCTGCTGGGACAGGAGAGAGGAACAGGCAGACCAATATGTCAGACGTCAGGATGGAGTAGCATTACATTAGACATTCACAAACACAGGCACATAGCTGCTAGAAGTAGTCTCTGGGTGCTGAGATTTTATTTATTTTTTGCTGCGGAGGGGGGGTGCAGAGAAAGAAATGCCCATGCTGAAAACGTCTATATCGGTCTGTTAATACAGGGCTAGTAAAGGCCCAATGCACTGCTTTTATGAAGAAGAAAAAATTACTTAATGTATTTGAGTGTTGACCAGCATTTGTAACATTTCAGTCTGTTTAATTATCTCTACAAAACAGTTAATCTGATAATACTTGTGGAATATAAAAATACTTGCTTGATATGTTTTCCCGTTTTCTTGAAAATTTAGCAAAATGCAACTTATTTCTATGTGAAAATTGAAACGGTCGATTCATTCCTTTTCCCATGTTAGTAGACACTCTTATCCACAGCAACTTACAGTAGTGGGAGTACATTTTTCATACTGGTCACCCGTGGGAATCAAACCCACAACCGTAGCATTGTAAGCATCATACTCTACCAAATGAGCCACATCACAAACCGCTTGATGGCTGAATGTATTCAATCACTGGATTGGTCATTGTTTTCGCCATGGTGATGGAAGGTCTACAGGGTAGGTCATTGTTTTCTCCATGGTGATGGAAGGTCTACGGGTAGGTCATTGTTTTCTCCATGGCGATGGAAGGTCTACGGGTAGGTAATTGTTTTCTCCATGGCGATGGAAGGTCTACGGGTAGGTCATTGTTTTCTCCATGGTGATGGAAGGTCTACAGGGTAGGTCATTGTTTTCTCCATGGTGATGGAAGGTCTACAGGGTAGGTCATTGTTTTCTCCATGGTGATGGAAGGTCTACAGGGTAGGTCATTGTTTTCTCCATGGTGATGGAAGGTCTACAGGGTAGGTCATTGTTTTCTCCATGGTGATGGAAGGTCTACAGGGTAGGTCATTGTTTTCTCCATGGTGATGGAAGGTCTACAGGGTAGGTAATTGTTTTCTCCATGGTGATGGAAGGTCTACAGGGTAGGTCATTGTTTTCTCCATGGTGATGGAAGGTCTACAGGGTAGGTCATTGTTTTCTCCATGGTGATGGAAGGTCTACAGGGTAGGTCATTGTTTTCTCCATGGTGATGGAAGGTCTACAGGGTAGGTCATTGTTTTCTCCATGGTGATGGAAGGTCTACAGGGTAGGTCATTGTTTTCTCCATGGCGATGGAAGGTCTACAGGGTAGGTCATTGTTTTCTCCATGGCGATGGAAGGTCTACAGGGTAGGTCATTGTTTTCTCCATGGCGATGGAAGGTCTACAGGGTAGGTCATTGTTTTCTCCATGGCGATGGAAGGTCTACAGGGTAGGTCATTGTTTTCTCCATGGCGATGGAAGGTCTACAGGGTAGGTCATTGTTTTCTCCATGGCGATGGAAGGTCTACAGGGTAGGTCATTGTTTTCTCCATGGCGATGGAAGGTCTACAGGGTAGGTCAATGTTTTCTCCATGGCGATGGAAGGTCTACAGGGTAGGTCAATGTTTTCTCCATGGCGATGGAAGGTCTACAGGGTAGGTCATTGTTTTCTCCATGGTGATGGAAGGTCTACAGGGTAGGTCATTGTTTTCTCCATGGTGATGGAAGGTCTACAGGGTAGGTCATTGTTTTCTCCATGGTGATGGAAGGTCTACAGGGTAGGTCATTGTTTTCTCCATGGTGATGGAAGGTCTACAGGGTAGGTCATTGTTTTCTCCATGGTGATGGAAGGTCTACAGGGTAGGTCATTGTTTTCTCCATGGCGATGGAAGGTCTACAGGGTAGGTCATTGTTTTCTCCATGGCGATGGAAGGTCTACAGGGTAGGTCATTGTTTTCTCCATGGCGATGGAAGGTCTACAGGGTAGGTCATTGTTTTCTCCATGGCGATGGAAGGTCTACAGGGTAGGTCATTGTTTTCTCCATGGCGATGGAAGGTCTACAGGGTAGGTCATTGTTTTCTCCATGGCGATGGAAGGTCTACAGGGTAGGTCATTGTTTTCTCCATGGCGATGGAAGGTCTACAGGGTAGGTCATTGTTTTCTCCATGGCGATGGAAGGTCTACAGGGTAGGTCAATGTTTTCTCCATGGCGATGGAAGGTCTACAGGGTAGGTCAATGTTTTCTCCATGGCGATGGAAGGTCTACAGGGTAGGTCATTGTTTTCTCCATGGCGATGGAAGGTCTACAGGGTAGGTCATTGTTTTCTCCATGGCGATGGAAGGTCTACAGGGTAGGTCATTGTTTTCTCCATGGTGATGGAAGGTCTACAGGGTAGGTCATTGTTTTCTCCATGGTGATGGAAGGTCTACAGGGTAGGTCATTGTTTTCTCCATGGTGATGGAAGGTCTACAGGGTAGGTCATTGTTTTCTCCATGGTGATGGAAGGTCTACAGGGTAGGTCATTGTTTTCTCCATGGTGATGGAAGGTCTACAGGGTAGGTCATTGTTTTCTCCATGGTGATGGAAGGTCTACAGGGTAGGTCATTGTTTTCTCCATGGCGATGGAAGGTCTACAGGGTAGGTCATTGTTTTCTCCATGGCGATGGAAGGTCTACAGGGTAGGTCATTGTTTTCTCCATGGCGATGGAAGGTCTACAGGGTAGGTCATTGTTTTCTCCATGGCGATGGAAGGTCTACAGGGTAGGTCATTGTTTTCTCCATGGCGATGGAAGGTCTACAGGGTAGGTCATTGTTTTCTCCATGGCGATGGAAGGTCTACAGGGTAGGTCATTGTTTTCTCCATGGCGATGGAAGGTCTACAGGGTAGGTCATTGTTTTCTCCATGGCGATGGAAGGTCTACAGGGTAGGTCATTGTTTTCTCCATGGCGATGGAAGGTCTACAGGGTAGGTCATTGTTTTCTCCATGGCGATGGAAGGTCTACAGGGTAGGTCAATGTTTTCTCCATGGTGATGGAAGGTCTACAGGTAGGTCATTGTTTTCTCCATGGTGATGGAAGGTCTACAGGTACAATCCAAGATGACCGGCCTATATACAATACGTTTACATGAAGTGGTTTTATAAGGATGGTAATATCTTCTATGTTATTTGATCAAGAAAAATATTTAATTAGATTTTGTTTTTGTATTTTTGTCCATAACTTTTTTGCCAAAGTGGAGATGCTGAAAATATGTTTTTGCCCATGCTACAGACGTCTATAATCGGTCTGCTAATATTATAAAGGCCCAGGGCACTACTTTTGTGAATTAAAAAAAATCAAAATATATATTAATTAAAAAACTATTCTGATTTATCAGGGTGTGCAGCAGCACCGCTACTTCACACAGCTATGATGTGCATCTGCTTGAACACACACAGTAATATTCATGTGATGTAGTCACATTGTTCAAAGCATGGTGCTGTTATATCTTACCGCCCCTTCATTTTGTTCCCGTCCACTAATCTAGTTAATCGTGTCGCTGTATTTTATCCCTTGATGGAGAGCGGTATTAGCGTGGAGGGAGGAGGAGGAGGAGGAGGAAGGTGGTTGATGGATGGACAGTGGTATTAGCATGGTGGGGGTGGAGGGAGGAGGAGGAGGAAGGTGGTTGATGGATGGACAGTGGTATTAGCATGGTGGGGGTGGAGGGAGGAGGAGGAAGGTGGTTGATTGATGGACAGTGGTATTGGCATGGTGGGGGTGGAGGGAGGAGGAGCAAGGTGGTTGATGGATGGAGAGTGGTATTAGCATGGTGGGGGTGGAGGGAGGAGGAGGAAGGTGGTTGATGGATGGACAGTGGTATTAGCATGGTGGGGGTGGAGGGAGGAGGAGCAAGGTGGTTGATGGATGGAGAGTGGTATTAGCTTGGTGGGGGTGGCGGGAGGAGGAGCAAGGTGGTTGATGGATGGAGAGTGGTATTAGCTTGGAGGGAGGAGGAGGAAGGTGGTTGATGGATGGACAGTGGTATTAGCATGGTGGGGGTGGAGGGAGGAGGAGCAAGGTGGTTGATGGATGGAGAGTGGTATTAGCTTGGTGGGAGGAGGAGGAAGGTGGTTGATGGATGGACAGTGGTATTAGCATGGTGGGGGTGGAGGGAGGAGGAGCAAGGTGGTTGATGGATGGAGAGTGGTATTAGCTTGGTGGGGGTGGCGGGAGGAGGAGCAAGGTGGTTGATGGATGGAGAGTGGTATTAGCTTGGAGGGAGGAGGAGGAAGGTGGTTGATGGATGGAGAGTGGTATTAGCTTGGAGGGAGGAGGAGGAAGGTGGTTGATGGATGGACAGTGGTATTAGCATGGTGGGGGTGGAGGGAGGAGGAGCAAGGTGGTTGATGGATGGAGAGGTATTAGCATGGTGGGAGAGGGAGAAGGAGAAGGAGGAAGGTGGTTGATGGATGGAGAGTGGTATTAGCATGGTGGGAGTGGAGGGAGAAGGAGGAAGGTGGTTGATGGATGGAGAGTGGTATTAGCATGGTGGGGGTGGAGGGAGGAGGAGGAAGGTGGTTGATGGATGGACAGTGGTATTAGCATGGTGGGGGTGGAGGGAGGAGGAGGAGGAAGGTGGTTGATGGATGGACAGTGGTATTAGCATGGTGGGGGTGGAGGGAGGAGGAGGAAGGTGGTTGATTGATGGACAGTGGTATTGGCATGGTGGGGGTGGAGGGAGGAGGAGCAAGGTGGTTGATGGATGGAGAGTGGTATTAGCATGGTGGGGGTGGAGGGAGGAGGAGGAAGGTGGTTGATGGATGGACAGTGGTATTAGCATGGTGGGGGTGGAGGGAGGAGGAGCAAGGTGGTTGATGGATGGAGAGTGGTATTAGCTTGGTGGGGGTGGCGGGAGGAGGAGCAAGGTGGTTGATGGATGGAGAGTGGTATTAGCTTGGAGGGAGGAGGAGGAAGGTGGTTGATGGATGGACAGTGGTATTAGCATGGTGGGGTGGAGGGAGGAGGAGCAAGGTGGTTGATGGATGGAGAGTGGTATTAGCTTGGTGGGAGGAGGAGGAAGGTGGTTGATGGATGGACAGTGGTATTAGCATGGTGGGGGTGGAGGGAGGAGGAGCAAGGTGGTTGATGGATGGAGAGTGGTATTAGCTTGGTGGGGGTGGCGGGAGGAGGAGCAAGGTGGTTGATGGATGGAGAGTGGTATTAGCTTGGTGGGGGTGGCGGGAGGAGGAGCAAGGTGGTTGATGGATGGAGAGTGGTATTAGCTTGGAGGGAGGAGGAGGAAGGTGGTTGATGGATGGAGAGTGGTATTAGCTTGGAGGGAGGAGGAGGAAGGTGGTTGATGGATGGACAGTGGTATTAGCATGGTGGGGGTGGAGGGAGGAGGAGCAAGGTGGTTGATGGATGGAGAGTGGTATTAGCTTGGAGGGAGGAGGAGGAAGGTGGTTGATGGATGGACAGTGGTATTAGCGTGGAGGGAGGAGGAGGAAGGGGGGAGGAAGGAGGGTGGTGGGTGGACATTGTGATCCTCTGGTGGTCTCAGTGTGATGAATCAGCACTGTCCTCCTTGGCATGGAACCAGACCTATAAATGGTGCTATTATACAGAGTAGAGTGAGGTGTGTGTGTGTGTGTGTGCACTTTGTGTGTATTTGTGCTTGTCCAATATGGAAAAATGTTGTGCTATGTTGCTCACTGATTGAGTTCAGTAAACGTGTCGATTCAGTGGAGACATATTGAGATACATTGTCATTTTTCCCTCGACAGCGAGGCCAGGGGTTCTTCATCGATTGATGAGATGGAGAGTGCTTTGGAAACCAGCCAAAACCAGACAGAGGTTGGAAGCTGACGCCGACATATTTCTCTACCTCACTGTGTCCAGCCTCAGGCAGTGCAATAACCACTGCCATGTTCCTACCCTGGCTTTCATAGGCATTCTGGATGGGATGAGGGGAGGGAGGCCTCTGTATGCCTGTCACTGTCCTTTTGTTAGGGGGATTGTACTGTACTGGCTATGCGTCTGTTTGTGTATGTCCATCTGTGTGTGTGTGTGTCCCCGTCTGTGTGGCTGGTTGGTTGGTTAAAGATTAAGTGTGTGTACTGTGCAGCTAACAATGTAATCGCTTCCCAAATAATGTCCTACCATCTTGTGTGTACTTTTAACCGTTTTGCATTACATGCTGTTTTTGTGGATTTTAAGACCTGAATCCGGTCCAAGCCTTGTTGGAAGGTTCCCATCCTTCCCTTCTCCTACATCTCCTTTTCACTTAGTCAGCTTGATGACCTTACCACTTCCTGATAAGCTTCTTTATGCTGTGATGTCATTAAAGAAAGACCCTTCTAGAATGTTCTCCTTAGTTCTATAGGAAGTATCAACCTATCACCTTGGTTCTTCCCTCACCACCTCTCCTTCCCCACTTGTTTCATAACCCCAGTTAGTGACCTGTGAAAGACTCTGAGTGATCACATAAATCATAGAATGGTTCAGGGCAGCGTACTACACGCAGCGAGTTGGATGATCTTAGATATTACACCTTTTTAATTGACAAATGGATAGTCAATTAATTACAATAAATCATCACCTTGTGAATGTCTGCAAAGTCAATATTTGATTGAACACAATCGGTGTGTGTGTGTGGTGGGTAACCCATCGTGTGTCTCATTCCTATATCTGGGGAATTTATTTGGAAACGGGTCTCGTCTCTGGGGTAGTTTGATCTGTCTCTGTATCTCCAGGTCTTTTCTATCCGTTCGTAGCTCAAACTATATATTTTTGTTCCTTTTTTTTACAATGCATTGCATATTCAGAAGAGGCAGCATGTAGGTATCTTAAAACGAACGCATTTAATCTCCCTGGCTGCATGAATCACCCTTTACTCTCTCCTCTCCTCTTTTTGTTTTAGGCTTTTCTCTCGGTTCTGCTTTTTGTTTGGAGTATTTCTGTGTTTTATTTAGTGCAAAGCACTCGCTTTCTCTCTTAGTATAAAGATTGACTAATTCCTGTGTGGAACTAATTTTTATTTGTTTATCTCATATGGAGTATTTGTATGGTCTCAATACTATTAATATGAAGCTAATATTATCATTGATACTTTGATTTACATTCTCTGTTTCTGTTGTGTTGTTCTATTGTTTTTCAGTTCCGTTTTGCTCGTGACTTGACTGACGTTCCATCCTGTTCATTATTCATCCTCCTCCTCCCTTGTCTCCCTCCCTCCACCAGTCTTCCGTGTGTTTTTTGTTTGGCTGCATGGTCTTGTTTGCACGTTGATGTAGCTTTCAGCGACACCTTGGAAGATTTAATATAATTCTCTCTCTGTCTTTCTTCCCATTTTTTTTCTTTCCTGGTCTGTCTTCTCTTTAGGGGACGTACTGTTTCAGATGGCTGAGGTCCACAGGCAGATCCAGATGCAGCTTGAAGATATGGTGAGGAGAACTGGATGATGGGAATGAGGAATTTGTATTAGGATATTGAATTAGAATTTTATATTTTAGAATGTGTAATGCGCAAATGTAATCATTGAATTCATAAATTGAACTTGTTTCATTATCATTATTATTGCATTTAAAATTATTTCAGTTTGATTGAATATTCAAATGAAGTATGTAGATATTGCATTCATTGTCTGTGTATCAAGTTTCAAAACTGTCATTTTTAAAGTTGATCAAAGTTTCACATTCAACTTTTCAGATGCATTCAAATTCAGTTTTCAAATTGAGTTCTCTATATTCAGACTCAAAACCAGAGACAACATCCTGGTACTTTGCCAGCCAGGAGAGGTAGAGGAGAACAGAGAATCAAACTCTCTCTGTGGTAAACCCAAGCCTCTGGCAGTTGCTGAAGCCAAAGTGGCATGTTGAATTACATGCTGACCACACTGCCCACATGCTGACCACACTGCCCACATGCTGACCACACTGCCCACATGCTGACCACACTGCCCACATGCTGACCACACTGCCCACATGCTGACCACACTGCCCACATGCTGACCACACTGCCCACATGCTGACCACACTGCCCACATGCTGACCACACTGCCCACATGCTGACCACACTGCCCACATGCTGACCACACTGCCCATGTTACAGGACCAGTTACATGCTGACCACACTGCCCATGTTACAGGACCAGTTACATGCTGACCACACTGCCCACGTTACAGGACCAGTTACATGGTGACCACACTGCCCACGTTACAGGACCAGTTACATGCTGACCACACTGCCCACGTTACAGGACCAGTTACATGCTGACCACACTGCCCACGTTACAGGACCAGTTACATGCTGACCACACTGCCCACGTTACAGGACCAGTTACATGCTGACCACACTGCCCACGTTACAGGACCAGTTACATGCTGACCACACTGCCCACATGCTGACCACACTGCCCACATGCTGACCACACTGCCCGTGGACACATTATAAGGGAGTATAGCCCCACATCAATAAGTCTGAATGAAATATACATTTGATGTCGTTTCAAACTATGAAATACAAATTAATTTTATGAATTTAATTACGAATTTCAAATTCAATATCCTAATACAAATAAACAATTATGGAATTCAAATATAATTTCTGTTGGTACTGAAATCGCTCCATAGATAAGAATGATGATGATGAAGCCGCTCCAGCTTACGTCTCACCCAATCGATGCCTGAAGAATGTAGAGACTGTGAAAGGCTTGTAATTCAGTGTCATTAGATCTACTGTCACTGACTACCCACAACCACCTCCGAAGCACCTGTCTCACACATTACCGCCTCTGAGCGTTCGGTCCAGAGGAACAAAAGGTGTGACGGCTCCGCACTCAAAAAAAGATGTCGCATAAAGCTCACTTCATTATTCATTGTTTAGTTCAGAGGAACAGGAAATGACATCCAGAGCTTATGTCAGACCAACATGGAACAGAGCGCTACTGTACACACACACACACACACACACACACACACACACACACACACACACACACACACACACACACACACACAATCAACTACTGGCCTTTTAACTATTGTTTGTATATACTCTCACATCTCGCCTGTTCCTGCTCTTTCAGCACACAGCCAACTGATAGAAGTTAAGAAAATATTACTGCTTGAGACGTGGCGCTACTAACTAGGACGATAAGGGAAGAAAACACACCTAGAGACTTTGATACTGCTTTAGTCCCAGATGGCACCATATTCCCTATGAAGTGCACTACTACCAGAGCCCATATGATCTGGTCAAAAGTAGTGTACTCCAAGGCAGACTGTAGGGGCCTGCCTTGTTTTTTATTATTCATCAGAGCCAGTGTGTGAGGACTCCCTCGGTGATCTGAAGCTACCGTCTTAGCGTGTGTTCATTTGGGATGTTTTACCATTGATTTAGTTGTTTGTTTTGCGACATTTCAGTACTGCCTGGTGTGGGACTGCCCTTTGTCTCCATACATGCTAAAGTCATTTGTGAACATGCACTTCCTTACACACACACACACACACACACACACAATCTCAACACATGAAGTTAGACATAATTCACATACTGGTACTATACAACTTTCCCCAGTCCTTTGGGTCATGTCCGATATCAAGACAATCTTGGCTCCTCAAGTCATGTTGACACCACAACACTGACAGCATCCAAAATAGTAGGGTGTTTTTGTTTAAGCGAACAAGTCTGTTTTGGCAGTTTGAGAAAGTACAACCTGAGGCAGGTTATATTCCTGCCTGTTGTTATGACGCGTGGGTATATCTGATGTGATCATTAACTCTTTGTGGTCCTCTCTGTCCTTCTAGCTGAAGTCGTTCCACAATGAGCTTCTAACCGAGCTGGAGAAGAAGGTGGAGCTGGATGCACGCTACCTGAATGTTAGTATCCTTAGACCAGTGGTTCCCAACTCCAGTCCTCTACTGTACACCCCCCCCCCCCATAACACACCGTTTTGTTGTTGTCCGAGACAAACATAGATACCTCATTTAGGGCTTGATGAATAGTTGAAGTTGAATCAGGTATTTAAAAGCTGCAATATGTAACTTTTTTGGGGGGGGGGTGACCCGATCAAATTCGCATAGAAATGTGAGTTATAGATTTGTCATTCTAATTGAAAGCAAGTCTAAGAAGCAGTAGATTTGTTCTATCTATGCGATTTCTATGCTTCCCGCACTTAAGTTTCATTTTTGCGACTTTTGCTGTCGGTTTTGTAAACCAACTTCAAACAGCTGAAAAAACCTAACTTTTTGGTTAATTAAAAGATATTTCGCAGTGGTTTAGATGGTACAATGATTCTCTGCACTTGTTTTGTCACAAACTGAAATTAGGCAAACTATTAGAATTTTAGCAACCAGGAAATGTGTACAGTTGGATTTACTGGAGTTGGAAATAATGTCCTAGAGAACCATCATTCATTGTTGTCTCAATTTCATTCACATCAGTCACTCTCCCAGTTTAACACCTGTTTAGTACCTGTTTAGTACCTGTTTAGTACCTGTTTGGTACATGTTTAACACCTGTTTGACACCTGTTTGACACCTGTTTGACACCTGTTTGACACCTGTTTGACACCTGTTTGACACCTGTTTGACACCTGTTTGACACCTGTTTGACACCTGTTTGGTACCTGTTTGGTACCTGTTTAACACCTTCTAAATACACCTTTCAGATATCTTCTCACCTTCACTTTGAACTAGAACACAGAGGTGTTTAGTGAGCATCTAACTGTTGGTTGACATCCCTTTACAAATACGTATGCTTTTATTACCTATAATTATCTTTATATTAGCTGTTTTCTTATGACGTTACCGCAGAGTTAATTAAATTTTAGTTCAGTTTTATATAATGCCTTTATATAATTCTGTGTCAGTGGTTGTGTATTCTGAAGGGAAGGCCGCATTTAGTAAGCGTTGATACAGACTGGTGCTTTAATTGTATTCCACGGTGGCTAGCTAGGCCTCCCTACGGATCCACATTAACATCAAATCATCAGCTAGAGACCGACTCCACGGCTTTCTGAGCACTTCTTTTCATTTCCCACTGGTTTTCATCATAACCACTCAGCAATAAAGTTACAAATTACTTTCTTCTCTTACTTTCCGAATCATGAATTATGACACATTTTAAGAAAATAAGAAGTAGTTTTATTTAAGGGATAAACCCATTTCTAGAGATTATTGAAGATAATTTTGTAGTGGAATTGGGAAGCTTAAATAAAGGCTCAGTATACTGTTGGATATTCATAAACAAAAAGTCAGTAATAAAATAATATTGTCCTCTGTTTGAAATTCATATTGACCTCGTCAGTTCATTTGAGGCCATACTTTGGCAGGCTGGCAGCGGATCAGAAAAGCATATGTTCCCCTGTTCTCTCTCCCCCTTTTGTCCCTTTCTCTCTCTCTCGCTCGCTCGCTCATTCTCTCTCTGCATGGCTCTGTTATTTCAGCGTTGACAAAAGTAATTAGCCATGCTCAGCTAGGTTTTTCCATCAGACAGAAGTAAAATATTGGAAACATTGTTTTGTTGAGGGCAGGCAGACCGGCAGACAGGCCAGGCCACAGGATTGCGTTAAACTCTTGGCAGAGGTGAATGAGTGAAACACAAAGGCAGTGGTTTGGAACACAATGAGTCCTATAGCCACTGGGGACAGACTGTGTGGGGGGGGGGGGGGGGGAGAGAGATCAGCCAAGTCCCTATGATGCCAGACTAACTCATTCCCCTGCATTATGCCACATTGCATCAATCAGCGAATCGAAGGTGGTCAGGTGGTTTGAAATGGGACTCGACACCTAACCATAGTGGTAGAACACTAGTCTAGGGAAGCCAATGACTGTATAGCTATCTTAAAACTGACTCTATACTCCCACCTACAGGCGGCTCTGAGGAAGTACCAGATGGAGCACAAGAGTAAAGGAGAGAGTCTGGAGAAGTGTCAGGCAGAACTGAAGAAGCTCCGCAGGAAGAGCCAAGGCAGCAAGAACCCCTCCAAGTACGGCGACAAGGAGATGCAGGTGAGAGGTCGGAGAGAGGAGGGGGGGGAAGGGGTGTGTGTGCTTCCAAAGAGCCTCAGGTGTCGGTTAGCTTGCCACTGTGAACGAAACAGACAGAGTCCCTTGTCAGCCTATGGACGATGCCAGCTGGTGGGTCAAAAGTTCACCGTAGGGGAAGGTGGCTGGTGAAACGTTTGACTACAGAGCCAGATAAATACTGTATCATCCCATTGGCCACAAGCCCAGCAGGTGTCGGAGATGGATAGCCAATCAAATCCAAGAGGAGATTTAGGCTGAGCAATTCTCTTATGACCCTTTTACTGAAGCAGAAGAAGTTGACTAAAAATAACTACAAGAACTCCGTAACCTTCAACCTTTAACCTTGCAGACGTTAGCCAAGTCATCTATATGTACAGTACCAGTCAAGACTTTGGACACGCCTACTCATTCAAGGGTTTTGCTTTATTTTTACTATTTTCTAGTGTAGAATAATAGTGAAGAAATCAAAACTATGAAATAACACATGGAATCATGTAGTAACCAAAAAAGTGTTAAACAAATCAAAATATATTTGAGATTCTTCAAAGTAGTCACCCTTTGCCTTGATGACAGCTTTGTACACTCTTGGCATTCTCTCAACCAGCTTCATGAGGTAGTCACCTGGAATGCATTTCAATTAACAGGTGTGCCTGTCCATCATTACTTTAAGACATGAAGGTCTGTCAATGCGGAAAACCCTAGAATGAGTAGGTGTGTCCAAACATTTGACTGGTACTGTAACATCATCAAGGGAATAGGGACCCATCCCATCTCTCACTAGCTTCCAGATACGAGGTTCTGAGAGATGGGTCATTCGTTGCTCTGGTACTGGTGGTGATGTGTTGCTGCTGGATGGAGGGGTGGGCCCGGGATGCTGGATGGAGGGGTGGGCCTTGCCTCGGACAACCAAGAGCCAAGCTCGGAGGGAGGGAGACATACAGCGATGGGGAGAAATAAACTGAATGTCACCTTGAATTACTGCTTCAGAGATTCAAGCCTCTCACTCAAGGAGATATGCTAAGATAGTTGGGACAGGCATGGGTAGATCCTATAAAAGTCAGGTCCACTGAAATAAGGGAGTCATTCATCTTGCTGATTTTTCTCCTCTGCATTTTTCAAGCTTGTCAAAATGCTTTGAATCACCATGGTTACTCTCTTTTATTCTGATCTTTGACCACTTCCTCAACTACATTGCATAACGTTTGTTTATTTGATGTGAAGTGTTATGTAGGCCAGCTAATTGTGTCCTGCAGAGGCATACATACCTCCCCCATGGTAGCTGTTACAGAGAAGGTGTGTATGAGCCCTTACAGGTTGCCTGTGCCCCTCTGCCTCTTAGTGGGTAGCACCATGACACGTGGTGGGTGTATTGAGTTGATGGTTATACAACGCAGGTGTGTGGAGGCTGATGTGTTGTGACGTTGTGAAGCTGTATTATGATTCTGAAGCTGCAATATGAGACGGGAGCACTGCCTGCCACTGCTCAGTCCTCTTAGTTAAATAGTGTGTGTGTGTGTGTGGACTGCAATTTCCTGGCGGAATGCAAAAGTCATCAGAGCAACCTACAGGTCCTCTGTTGCCCAAAGGTTTCTATTTAAACCAATAGAAAATAAACAATTTCAGCACCAGAGTAGGCCAGTCTACAGGGGAAACACTCAGGCATTGAGACATTTTGGAACTGGTGCTATTGGCATTGAGATGCTCAATGATGGGCCTCCAGGCTATTCATAAAGCAGCAGGAGGGAAGGTAGGTAATTACTGTTTAATTGTTGTTGTTGCTGCGCTGAGTACCAGACCTAGAAGAGGAGTCATTTTGGAAATGGATACGTGGTGCTTTAAGCCACAGCGTCTCTGCAAGACGACACTCACCCTAAAAACCATTGGACTCCCATGGGCCGCTATGGTTCGGTGGTCTGTCCTTTTTTACATTACATTTTACATGTGAGTCATTTAGCAAGACACTCTCTTATCTAGAGCCACTTACAGTGAGTACATTCGTCTTAAAGCTAGGTGGGACAGGAAAGCAAAGAGCTTGGACTGGGCTTAGCGGGAGCATCCCTCCCGTAGGGGTGGGAGGGCCAAGAGACCAGAGGTGGCAGATGGAGTGCCTGGGTTGGGGTGTATGGTTTGAGCATAGCCTGAAGGTAGGGAGGGGCAGTTCCTCTTAGTACTCCATAGCAAAGCACCATGGTCTTGTAGTGGATGCGAGCTTCGACTGGAAGCCAATGGAGTGTGCAGAGGAGCAGGGTGACCTGGGACAACTTGGGAAGGGTGGCTGGTCTGGATAAGTTGCAGGGGTTTGATGGCACAAGCAGGAAGCCCTGCCAACAGCGAGTTACAGACGGGAGATCTGATGGTTCACTCCCAGCAGAGACACAAACACACACAGGCACGCGCGCACAAAAAGTAATGTCCGGGCCATAGTCACACTCCTTTGAGCCTGCTCTCTTCAGCACTTACTGATTAACGGAACCTTCTCTCTCTGTCTGTGTGTGTGCTCCCAGTCGCTTAACGGTTCTTGAGTGTGATTACAGAGAGTGAGTGTTGCGTGGCTGGGTAGCTGCGTAGCCTATCTCGGTCCCTGCTGTGCCTCACATGTGCACTTCTGGGAACAAGCGGTTGGCGGGGACACTTGAGACTGGGGCCTCTTCTCTCTGCCAGGGAGGAGTTTAGCTGATTACCAGCTAGTGAAGCTCGTTATAATGATTCTCTAAAAGAGTGTTGATTAGATCGACTTAATTATCCCACCTGAAGAAATGTTTTGTGTGTCTGTGTGTTTAAACCCAGCCTCGGTAGGCTCACTCTGAAAAAGCTAGTCCATCTCAGCCGCCGTCTTGTTCCTAACACCTATCATCGTTTCATTAAGTCGGGTAACGGCTCACTGATTTCCTCGGAAAGGAAAGAAACAAAAAGTAATCTCCCCTTTCCCCGCTCTGCTCCAGATGGATGGTAATATTAAACCCTTACTCTAGCCGATGTTGAAAATTCACTCGTTTACTACGGTGTCCCTAGGGGAACACAAAGCACGGACGCAGTGCCTGAAAATGACATGGTAAATCTCTCTCCCGTTCATTATTAAACACTTAAGAGGGAGGGTTTCAGGGGGAGAGGCAGACTGATTTGAATATAATGGCAATGTCACTGTTCTGCTGTCGACCCAGAAAAATAGGAAATCGCTAATAGCTTCTGTTACATAATATCTCAATTGGGTGTTAGATGAGTATTAGCAGTGGCACATAGGCGGTTGAACACCACCGTCTTTTCGTATTCCCATTTATTTACGATTTTATATTTTTATTATCATATTGCATTCAGTGTGCTTGCATGATTTGAGGTAGATTGTGCAATGTAAATACAATGCTAGTCTTCTCTGATTTCCAATTTATTCGGTTGTCAGTTAAAAAGCATTTAGCAGTTGAGTGGGAGGTAAATGTATTGTCAATTTATTCTGTAGCTAAGGGCAGTAAGGTTTCCCTTTGTTGAGACAGACCCTGGTGATCTCTCTCTGCTGCTCTCTGTCTCTCTGTCTGTCTGTGTGTCTCCTGTCTGTCTGTTTCTCTCTCTCTCTGTCTGTGTCTCTGTCTGTCTGTTTCTCTCTCTGTCTGTCTTTGTCTCTCTCTCTCCTCTCTGTCTCTCTCAGGCTCTGGTTACTATGAGGAGAAATGGTCAAAGAAGGTGTGTTTTCTGAACAGTCGAACATACCACATTACCCCAACTGATAGTCATGTTTCACTGCTACTGGCTTTGGGGCATTTATGGTAACTAGTAACAACAGCTCAACAACTAATTATCACGTTATAATGACAACTCTGTGAGGGTGACATGCTACATGCTACTGCCGTGTGAAAACGGGAGTTTCGAGTGACACGCAACATGTTAGCATGTCACATAAACGCAAATGCTCACAGACACATCTTGAGGCTACTTCAACACCACAGTTCAGTTCCCTCTGCGTTAGCTGGATGGCGTCAGAGCAGACGGGATGTGGAGAGTAAAAGAGGCCGAGCGAGAGAGAGGGGGGAGGGTCTTTTGTTTCTTCTGTTCTGCTGCAGTTCTGTTCCTTCCTCCAATTATTCAACCCAGTTATTCTCTGTCTCTCTGTCTCTCTCATTCCACCTTTCACTATCCCTTCCTTTTCCACGCTATCTCTTTTCTGAATGACCCATGTCTTGTCCTCCTGCTATTGATAATGCTTTAATAAGTCGCTTTGATGTAGTTGTTCAGGAGGAAGGGGCTCCACGACATCGGCGGAAGCTGTGCACTGACAGTGGTGACAAAAGATCAGGCTTAGACCTCGGCTTGACATCAATAAATGATGATTCTAGGAATGAAGTTCCATCAAAGATTAGGTTCATGGAATCTGACATTTGCGTTGACGTACTTACGTATCTCGTATTCCATTTAGTGGAGGTTTGAAATTTCCTTTTATGCATCTTCTGTCTCGCCACCATTTGGTATACCAAAGCCTCTATCATTGGGTATAATGTAACAATATCTAGTGAGCCTGTAAGAGTGGGAAAGGGGTTATGTCGGATCACTCCATATGTTCCTTAGTTCTTTGTCGCTCGTCCCCCCCCCCCCCCCCCCCCCCGAGTCCCACCTGTTCAACCCTTTCTTTCTTACTGCTGAATCTGCTTCCTGTCACCACCAGGGGTCCCCTGCTCCCCCGACCTCTAAGACTTCTGGCTACTGGTTCTCAATCCGCTGGGGCGGCAGCGTAGCCTAGTGGTTAGAGCGTTGGACTAGTAACCGAAAGGTTGCAAGATCAAATCCCCAAGCTGACAAGGTACAAATCTGTCGTTCTGCCCCTGAACACTGTTCCTAGGCCATCATTGAAAATAAGAATTTGTTCTTAACTGACTTGCCTAGTTAATTAAAGGTTAATTAAAGGTTAATTAAAGGTTAAATAAATCAACTCATCAAAAGGCTGTGATGATTATGGTTAGGGCAAAAACTAAAATGTGCACCCCTTTGGGTCCCCAGGACCAGGATTGAGAACCAGTGGTCTACGAGGTCAGAGCAATGCAAACCTCTAGGAGGTGAGGCTGAACGCAGGAATTAAGGAAATACAAATGAGTCACCCCCAGTAAGCGGGACCCAGTTTGATTGACAGCTGAGAAAGAGCATGAGAGGACCATTATACAGTAATTATTCAGATGACGTTACATAACATTTAGTCCATATTTGGGGGCTAAATGCTGAAATGCAGTTATCACAAACTGTATAGCGAGGAGATAACATGTAAATGAATTCACTTTAATGTACTGTAAGTCTATCAAGCATCTAGTCTACGGCCTGTACTGTTCGGGATCTAGTCTACGGCCTGTACTGTTCGGGATCTAGTCTACGGCCTGTACTGTTCGGGATCTAGTCTACGGCCTGTACTGTTCGGGATCTAGTCTACGGCCTGTACTGTTCGGGATCTAGTCTACGGCCTGTACTGTTCGGGATCTAGTCTACGGCCTGTACTGTTCGGGATCTAGTCTACGGCCTGTACTGTTCAGGATCTAGTCTACGGCCTGTACTGTTCAGGATCTAGTCTACGGCCTGTACTGTTCAGGATCTAGTCTACGGCCTGTACTGTTCAGGATCTAGTCTACGGCCTGTACTGTTCAGGATCTAGTCTACGGCCTGTACTGTTCAGGATCTAGTCTACGGCCTGTACTGTTCAGGATCTAGTCTACGGCCTGTACTGTTCAGGATCTAGTCTACGGCCTGTACTGTTCAGGATCTGGTCTACGGCCTGTACTGTTCGGCATCTGGTCTACGGCCTGTACTGTTCGGCATCTGGTCTACGGCCTGTACTGTTCGGCATCTGGTCTACGGCCTGTACTGTTCGGCATCTGGTCTACGGCCTGTACTGTTCGGCATCTGGTCTACGGCCTGTACTGTTCGGCATCTGGTCTACGGCCTGTACTGTTCGGCATCTGGTCTACGGCCTGTACTGTTCGGCATCTGGTCTACGGCCTGTACTGTTCGGCATCTGGTCTACGGCCTGTACTGTTCGGCATCTGGTCTACGGCCTGTACTGTTCGGCATCTGGTCTACGGCCTGTACTGTTCGGCATCTGGTCTACGGCCTGTACTGTTCGGCATCTGGTCTACGGCCTGTACTGTTCGGCATCTGGTCTACGGCCTGTACTGTTCGGCATCTGGTCTACGGCCTGTACTGTTCGGCATCTGGTCTACGGCCTGTACTGTTCGGCATCTGGTCTACGGCCTGTACTGTTCGGCATCTGGTCTACGGCCTGTACTGTTCGGCATCTGGTCTACGGCCTGTACTGTTCGGCATCTGGTCTACGGCCTGTACTGTTCGGCATCTGGTCTACGGCCTGTACTGTTCGGCATCTGGTCTACGGCCTGTACTGTTCGGCATCTGGTCTACGGCCTGTACTGTTCGGCATCTGGTCTACGGCCTGTACTGTTCGGCATCTGGTCTACGGCCTGTACTGTTCGGCATCTGGTCTACGGCCTGTACTGTTCGGCATCTGGTCTACGGCCTGTACTGTTCGGCATCTGGTCTACGGCCTGTACTGTTCGGCATCTGGTCTACGGCCTGTACTGTTCGGCATCTGGTCTACGGCCTGTACTGTTCGGCATCTGGTCTACGGCCTGTACTGTTCGGCATCTGGTCTACGGCCTGTACTGTTCGGCATCTGGTCTACGGCCTGTACTGTTCGGCATCTGGTCTACGGCCTGTACTGTTCGGCATCTGGTCTACGGCCTGTACTGTTCGGCATCTGGTCTACGGCCTGTACTGTTTGCCTTTTTGCAAATTTCTAAATGCATTTGTGTGGAAAAACTTAGTCTGGAAAGCAAGTGCTGTCATTACTAAATGTGTAATGTAATAGACATTACAGTTTTTTTACACCGAGAAAAAAAAAAAAAAAAAAACATTTGATTAATAAAATATTTTAATCAGTCTTCCCCAAATGAAGGGGATGATGACACAATCTTTGTGAGAGGGAGGGAATTTGATTTCATTGGTCCTCAACTTGTGCCTCAGACACTTCATTCAGGATAAATGGAGTTAGCCCTGAGTTAGCCTGCTTTGGAGCAGGTTAGTTCTGAAGGATTCATTGCCATAGAAACGTACCTGGCTAAAAGATGAGCCACTTTCGTGGTACTGGTTATCCCGAGTTGAACTCAGAGGCAAGCAGACTGGTTTGTCAGCTCTATGCTGATACCCAACTACTGCTTTCTAGTTATACTGTATATGGCTGGCTGGCTGACTGACTGACTGACTGACTGACTCACCTACTGTCTGGCTGGCTGGCCTTTTGTTTACATGTTGTCAATTTCAAGGTAAGGGTGTGTCTGGGAAGATCTAGAATTACCAGGAATAATGACCCTTGTTTGGTCCCGCCCGTAAACACACACTGTAGTACATGACAGGTAAACAAAACATGGCTATCCTATACTACTACAGTAGTAGTAATACAGTAATACTACTACAGTACTACTCCTACTACAGTAATCCCACTACTCCAGAATATATATATTTTTTTATATATTTCTTTCTACACTGAACAAAAATATAAACACAACATGTAAAGTGTTGGTCCCATGTTTCACGAGCTGAAATAAAAGATCCCACGAATGTTTCATAGACCACGTGTATGGCGTCGTGTGGGTGAGCGGTTTGCTGATGTCAGTGTTGTGAACAGAGTGCCCCATGATGGCAGTGGGGTTGGGCTGGAATAAGATACAGACAATGAACACAATTGCAATTTATCGATGGCAATTTGAATGCACAGAGATACCATGACGAGATCCTAAGGTCCATTGTCGTGCCATTCCTCCTCCCCCATCAACTCATGTTTCAGCATGATAATACACAGCCCCATGTCGCAAGGAACTGTATACAATTTCTGGAAGCTGAAAATGTCCCAGTTCTTCCATGGCCTGCATACTCACCAGACATGTCACCCATTGAGCATGCTTGGGATGCTCTGGATTGACTTGTATGACAGCGTGTTTCAGTTCCCGCCAATATCCAGCAACTTCGCACAGTCATTGAAGAGGAGTTGGACAACATTCCACAAGCCACAAACAAGAGCCTGATCAACTCTATGCGAAGGAGATGTCGTGCTGCATGAGGCAAATTGTCGTCACACCAGATACTGACTGGTTTTCTCAACCACGCCCCTAATTCTTTATTTTTTTTAAGGTATCTGTGACCTACAGATGCATATCTGTATTCCCAGTCATGTGAAATCCATAGATTAGGGCCTAATTAACTTGTTTCAATTGTCTGATTTCCGTATATGAACTGTAACTCAGTAAAATCTTTTAATTGTTGATTGGCTGAAAGCTGTGGTGTATCAGACCGTATACCACGGGTATGACAAAACATTTATTTTGACTGTTCTAATTACTTTGGGTAACCAGTTTATCTTAGCAATAAGGCACCTCAGGGGTTTGTGGTATACCACGGCTAAGGGCTGCTGTTTTTACACTACTGCTACTCGCTGTTTATCATCTATGCGTAGTCACTTTACCCCTACGTACATGTACAAATTACCTCCACTAACCTCTACCCGCGCACATTGACTCGGTACCGGTACCCACTGTATATAGCCTCCTTATTGTTACTTTTTCTTCAATCTTTTTTTACTTTAGTTTGTGTAGTAAATATTTTATTTCTTGAACTGCCTTGTTGGTTAAGGGCTTGTATAAGTAGGCATTTTGCAGTACATGTGACAAATACAATTTGATTTGAATTTCTTACGCATGACACAATGCGTGGTCACTCTCTACAGTCACTCGCTCTCTCTCTACAGTCACTCGCTCTCTCTCCACAGTCTGTCTCTCTCTCCAGTCTCTCCCTCTCTCTTCAGTCTCTCTCTCCCTCTCTCTTCAGTCTCTCTCTCCCTCTCTCTTCAGTCTCTCTCTCCCTCTCTCTTCAGTCTCTCTCTCCCTCTCTCTTCAGTCTCTCTCTCCCTCTCTCTTCAGTCTCTCTCTCCCTCTCTTCAGTCTCTCTCTCCCTCTCTCTTCAGTCTCTCTCTCTCTTCTCTTCAGTCTCTCTTCTCTTCAGTCTCTCTCTCTCTTCTCTTCAGTCTCTCTCTCTCTTCTCTTCAGTCTCTCTCTCTCTCCTCTTCAGTCTCTCTCTCTTCTCTTCAGTCTCTCTCTAGTCTCTCTTTCTCTAGTCTCTCTCTTTCTTCAGTCTCTCTTTCTCTTTCTTCAGTCTCTCTTTCTTTCTCTTTCTTTCTCTTTCTTCAGTCTCTCTTTCTCTTTCTTCAGTATCTCTTTCTCTCTCTCCACCCCGTCTCTCTTCTCCTGCAGATTTTCATCTCAGTGTTCTGCCTCTTTTTGTGTCCATGTAATTTGTCCCTGGGATACCTGTGCTAAACCATATTTAAGTCGCTAGTCACAGTAGGATAGCCATATTTGTAGGCCTCGGAAAATACCAGGGTACTTACGGCATTATCCAGCAGCCTCCACTGGGCTTCTTTCCTGATCCTTCCCTTTCTCTGTGGACTTTGTTCTTTTTCACAACGTGCCTGAGTATCAGATACAGGTGGTCTTTCTCTTTCATAGGTGTGATCTCTGTGGAGTGACATAGTAGCTCGTCTGTGTGGCAGATGTCTCCCAGATGGTTTTGTCATTGAAGACAGAGTGTACATATGCTATATATACATATGTGGACAACCATCAAATTAGTAGATTCTACTATTTGACACACCCGTTGCTGACCGGTGTATAAAATCGAGCACACAGACATGCAATCTCCACAGACAAACATTGGCAGTAGAATGGCCTAACTGAAAAGCTCAGGGACTTTCAACGTGGCACCGTCATAGGATGCCACCTTTCCAACAAGTCAGTTTGTCAAATTTCTGCCCTGCTAGAGCTGCCCCGGTCAACTGTAAGTGCTGTTATTTTGAAGTGGAAGCGTCTAGGAGCAACAACTGCTCAGCCGCAAAGTGGTAAGCCACACAAGTTCACAGAACGGGACCGGCGAATTCTGAAGCCCATAGCGTGTAAATATCGTCTGTCCTCGGTTGCAACACTCACTACCGATTTTTCAAAATTGCCTCTGGAAGCAACGTCAGTACAATAACTATTTGTTGGGAGCGTCATGAAATGGGTTTCCATGGCGTTCCTTGGGGAAGGCCCTTTCCTGTTTCAGCATGACAATGCCCCTGTGCACAAAGCGAGGTCCATTCAGAAATGGTTTGTCGAGATCTTTGTGGAAGAACTTGACTGGCTTGCACAAAGCCCTGAACTCAACCCCATCGAACACATTTGGGATGAATTGGAACGCAGACTGCGAGCCAGGCCTAATCGCCCAACATCAGTGCCAAACCTCACCAATGCTCTTGTGGCTGAATGGAAGCAAGTCCCCCCCCCCCCCCCCCAATGTTCCAACATCAAGTGGAAAGCCTTCCCAGAAGAGTGGAGGCTGTTATAGCAGCAAAGGGGGGGACTAACTCCATATTTACAATTGAAGTCGGAAGTTTACATACACTTAGGTTGGAGTCATTAAAACTCGTTTTTCATCCACTCCAAACATTTCTTGTTAACAAACTATGGTTTTGATAAGTCAGTCAGGACATCTAATTTGTGCATGACACAAGTAATTTTTCCAACAATTGTTTACGAACAGACTATTTCAATTATAATTCACTGTATCACAATTCCAGTGGGTCAGAAGTTTACATACACTAAGTTGACTGTGCCTTTTAACTTCTTCTGGCTTCAAGCCCGAGGCCGCCCACAATATGACAACAGCCACTTCAAGTGCAGGGCGCGAAATTCAAAAGATATTTTTTTTTAAATATTTAACTTTCACACATTAACAAGTCCAATACAGCATATGAAAGGTACACATCTTGTGAATCCAGCCAACATGTCCGATTTTTAAAATGTTTTACAGCGAAAACAGCACGTATATTTGTTAGCTCACCACCAAATACAAAAAAGGACAGACATTTTTCACAGCACAGGTAGCATGCACAAAGCCAACCTAACTAACCAAGAACCAACCAAACTAACCAAGAAACAACTTCATCAGATGACAGTCTTATAACATGTTATTCAATAAGTCTGTTTTGTTCGAAAAATGTGCATATTTCAGGTATAAATCATAGTTTACATTGCAGCTACAATCAGAAATTGCACCGAAAGCAGACAGAATAATTACAGACACCAACGCCAAATACCTAAATACTCATCATAAAACATTTCTGAAAAATACATAGTGTACAGCAAATGAAAGACAGGCATCTTGTGATTCCAGACAATATTTCCGATTTATTAAGTGTTTTACAGCGAAAACACAATATAGCGTTATATTAGCTTACCACAATAGCCAAAAACACAAGCCATTTCCCAGTAGCAAAAGTTAGCGATCGTAACAAACAAGCAAAATATATATAATTTGACTAACCTGGATTTTCTTCATCAGATGACAGTCCTATAACATCAGGTTATACATACACTTATGTTTTGTTCGAAAATGTGCATATTTAGAGCTGAAATCAATGGTTATACATTGTGCTAACTTAGCTACTTTTTCCCACTACGTCCGGATTTTTTTCTGACACTTTTTCTGGCACACATATTCTGACCAAATAGCTATTCATAAACATAACTAAAAAATACATGTTGTATAGGAAATGATAGATCCATTAGTTCTTAATGAAATCGCAGTGTTAGAATTCTAAAAAATAACTTCATTACGACATCCAGCTTCGGTATAGCTAGAGTACCCAAAAGTTGGGCGCCGACGACTAGTTCACATGTACGACAGATATATAAAATAGCATCATAAAATGTTTCTTACTTTTGCTGATCTTTCATCAGAATGTTGGACAAGGGGTCCTTTGTCAAGAACAATCGTTGTTTGGATTTAGAACGGCCACTTTCCCTCTCGATTTAGCAAGCACACTAGCCAAGTGGCGCGACTCTCTCCATCGTCAACAAAGTCAGAGAACGGAACACGGCAAAACTCCCGAAAAAATTTCAATAATCTGATTAAACTATATTGAAAAAACATACTTTACGATGATATGGTCACATGTATCAAATAAAATCAAAGCCGGAGATAGTAGTAGCCTATAACGGCAGCTAAACAGAAGGCTAATCCAGGTACCTCCTCGCGCTCTCCAGAAAACAGGAAATGGGGGACACGTCAAACAAAGAGCTTGTATTCCACGTCAGACCAAGATAAACACTCAATTTCTTCTCTCACCGCCTCTTGACATCCAGGGGAAGGTCTATGAAGTGCATGTATACTAATACGTATCATGCCCATTTATAGGCAGGAAGTAGAACAGAGCATCGATTTCAGACTTTCCACTTCCTGGTCAGGAAGTTTGTGCCAAATGAGTTCTGTTTGACTCACAGATATAATTCAAACGGTTTTAGAAACTAGAGTGTTTTCTATCCAATAGTAATAATAATATGCATATTGTACGAGCAAGAATTGAGTACGAGGCCGTTTGAAATGGGCACCTTTTATCTGGCTACTCAATACTGCCCCTGCAGCCCAAACAGGTTAAACAGCTTGGAAAATTCCAGAAAATGATGTCATGGCTTTAGAAGCATCTGATAGGCTAATTGACATTTGAGTCAATTGGAGGTGTACCTGTGGATGTATGTCAAGGCTAACCTTCAAACTCAGTGCCTCTTTGCTTGACATCATGGGAAATTCAAAAGAAATAAGCCAAGACCTCAGAAACAAAATTGTAGACCTCCACAAATCTGCTTCATCCTTGGGAGCAATTTCCAAATGCCTGAAGGTACCACGTTCATCTGTACAAACAATAGTACGCAAGCATAAACACCATGGGACCACGCAACCGTCATATCGCTTAGGTAGAAGACACGTTCTGTCTCCTAGAGATGAACGTACTTTGGTGCGAAAAGTGCAAATCAATTCGAGAACAACAGCAAAGGACCTTGTGAAGATGCTGGAGGAAACGGGTACAAAATTATCTATATCCACAGTAAAATGAGTCCTATATCGACATAACCTGAAAGGCCGTTCAGTAAGGAAGAAGCCACTTCTCCAAAACCGCCATCAAAAAGCCAGAGTACGGTTTGCAACTGCACATGGGGACAAAGATTGTACTTTTGGAGAAATGTCCTCTGGTCTGATGAAACAAAAATAGAACTGTTTGGCCCTAATGACCATCGTTATGTTTGGAGGAAAAAGGGGGATGCTTGCAAGCCGAAGAACACCATCCCAACCGTGAAGCACAGGGATGGCAGCATCATGTTGTGGGGGTGCTTTGCTGCAGGAGGGACTGGTGCGCTTCACAAAATAGATGGTATCATGAGGGAGGAAAATTGTTGGTATATTGAATCAACATCTCAAGACATCAGTCAGGAATTTGAAGCTTGGTTGCAAATGGGTCTTCCAAATGGACAATGACCCCAAGCATACTTCCAAAGTTGTGGCAAAATGGCTTAAGGACAGCAAAGTCAAGGTATTGGAGTGGCCATCACAAAGCCCTGACCTCAATCCTATAGAAAATGTGTTGGCAGAACTGAAAAGCGTGTGCAGGCAAGGAGGCCTACAAACCTGACTCCGTTACACCAGCTCTGTCAGGAGGAATGGGCCAAAATTCCCCCAACTTATTGTGGGAAACTTGTGGAAGGCTACCCAAAACGTTTGACCCAAGTTAAACAATTTAAGGGCAATGCTACCAAATACTAATTGAGTGTATAAACTTCTGACCCACTGGGAATGTGATAAAAGCAATGAAAGCTGAAATAAATCATTCTCTACTATTATTCTGACATTTCACATTCTTAAAATAAAGTGGTGATCCTAACTGACCTAAGACAGGGACTTTTTATTTGGATTAAATGTCAGGAATTGTGAAAAACTGAGTTTAAATGTATTTGGCTAAGGTGTATGTAAACTTCCGACTTCAACTGTAAGTCCATGAATTTGGAATGAGATGTTCGACGAGCAGATGTCCACATACTTTTGGTCATATAGTGTACATCACACATCAGCAACGTGTGTATCACACAACATTTGATTTGTCACGTTTCATAAGCAACAGGTGCATACTAACAGTGAAACGCTTATTTATATGTCCTTCCCAACAAGGCAGAGAAAAAAAAGATTAATAATAACACAAGTAATAAATACACAATGATTAACGATAACTTGTCTATATAAACGGAGTACCAGTACAGAGTCGATCTGCAGGGGTATGATGTAATTGAGGTAGATATGTACATATAGGTAGGGATAAAGTGACAAGGCAACAGCATATATAATAAACAGTAACAGCAGTGTATGTGACGAGTCAAAAATAGTTTGTGCAAAAAGGGTCAGTGCAGATAATCTTGGTAGCTGCTGACTATTCAGCGGTCTTATGGCTTGGGGGTAGAAGCAGACAGAGTGCCTGAAATAGAAACTAATTGCTTGACGTCTCATCAAGGTCTGTAGCTGAGAGTAGGCTGTAATCACAGGCTTTTACTTTGAAAACAACACTAGTCATTTGAATCCTCCTTGTAGTTCCCGCATTGATAACTAATTAAGCTCCTCAAGTGTTTTTTTTTCTTTTCTTCTCGTTCTTTTCTGTAATCAGTCTACACACAGAGGAAAGAGAACAGATCAATGGAGTCTTTCCTCTTCTTCATCATCTCTGAGTAATTAGTCTCGTTACAGAAAGCAGAGGCCACGGTCGCACTGTGTAGTGGTTATAATCTGATGGCTCAACTATGGTGAGGGGGATGGGGGGGAGGTGAGGATTGTGTAACACTCTCAGAGAAGAAACACGTTGAAGTGTTTACTGTTAGGTTCTAATTCTCAGAGTTAAAAACTCCACGGACACTATGAAAGCTTAACCAAGTTTATTTTTCCCAGAGGATCAATACAGATGCATTCAGACAAAACATGTTTCCACCAACACAAGTGTGTGTATGTGTATGTATGTATATGTATATATATATATATATATATATATATATATATATATATATATATATATATATATATATATATATACTCCAATTTAGATGCACTCCTGTCCAACCCTTAAATATGTTATGGTTGGACAGGAAGACGAAATGATGAGTAAGTATATTTCATATTCTCAGAACCCAACAGTGTCTTCACACAGCAACTCTGACTGTCCTTTATCATTCTGAGGGAGGGAAAGAGGGGGGAATTAAAGCTCCAGGGTAGCAGTGTGGGGAGTGGTAAATGGGAAGCTGAGTATTTGCAGTAAACATCTGTTTGCGCTGCTTTAATGGGTTCTGTAATGGGGCTGACATTTCCGTGTGTGTCTCCCTGATGTGAGCTTAGAGGGTCAAGCCTCGCAAATCTATTTTTGTGGGATATTTGTGTAAAGTATTCAACAAGGATTTGCGTGTATGCCTTTGTCTAGATGTTGACGACTGTTGTGTGGATGACAGTTTTCATGACTAGTCTGGTTGTATCTCTATGGTAACAAAGGATGAACTCTCAATTGTCCTCGTCTTAGGCTGATCTCTGTATGTGTCATCGACATAAGCGACTAATCCTACTTTAACTCTGCTTATATCGGCCATTTTGTTTTAATAAGGCAGGGAATTAGTGCTCCGTTGTTTACTACTCAATGTATGCTGTGAGTCAGAATGTAGAGTGTTTATGTGTTATTCTATGTTCAGATTTTCTACACTGATTTAGCTGCTGTCACCTTATTCTAGTGCTACTCAAGATGACACATACAGTACAGTTGGCACTCCCGCAGCACTCCCACACAACTCCTGCAGCACTCCCACACAACTCCCACAGCACCCCTGCAGCACTCCCACACAACTCCCGCAGCACTCCCACACAACTCCCGCAGCACTCCAACAGCACCCCTGCAGCACTCCAACAGCACCCCTGCAGCACTCCAACAGCACCCCTGCAGCACTCCAACAGCACCCCTGCAGCACTCCCACAGCACCCCTGCAGCACTCCCACAGCACCCCTGCAGCACTCCCACAGCACCTCTGCAGCACTCCCACAGCACCCCTGCAGCACTCCCACAGCACCTCTGCAGCACTCCCACAGCACCCCTGCAGCACTCCCACAGCACTCCCACAGCACCTCTGCAGCACTCCCACAGCACCCCTGCAGCACTCCCACAGCACTCCCACAGCACCTCTGCAGCACTCCCACAGCACCCCTGCAGCACCCCTGCAGCACCCCTGCAGCACCCCTGCAGCACTCCCACAGCACCCCTGCAGCACTCCCACAGCACCCCTGCAGCACTCCCACAGCACCCCTGCAGCACTCCCACAGCACCCCTGCAGCACCCCTGCAGCACTCCCACAGCACCCCTGCAGCACCCCTGCAGCACTCCCACAGCACCCCTGCAGCACCCCTGCAGCACCCCTGCAGCACCCCTGCAGCACTCCCACAGCACCCCTGCAGCACTCCCACAGCACCCCTGCAGCACCCCTGCAGCACTCCCACAGCACTCCCGCAGCACTCCCGCAGCACTCCCGCAGCACCCCTGCAGCACCCCTGCAGCACCCCTGCAGCACCCCTGCAGCACCCCTGCAGCACCCCTGCAGCACTCCCACAGCACCCCTGCAGCACTCCCGCAGCACCCCTGCAGCACCCCTGCAGCACCCCTGCAGCACTCCCGCAGCACCTCTGCAGCACTCCCACAGCACCCCTGCAGCACCCCTGCAGCACCCCTGCAGCACCCCTGCAGCACCCCTGCAGCACCCCTGCAGCACTCCCACACAACTCCCGCAGCACTCCTGCAGCTAAATGTTCAGGTTGTTGTCGGCTTTACTTCATGCACCTAACTACAATACTAACCTTAACCATTGGCTCACACATACATACATACATACATACATACATACATACATACATACATACATACATACATACATACATACATACATACATACATACATACATACACTACTGTTCAAAAGTTTGGGGTCACTTAGAAATTTCCTTGTTTTTGAAAGAAAAGCACTTTTTTTTTTGTCCATTTAAAATAACGTCAAATTGATCAGAAATACAGTGTAGACATTTGCTAATGTTGTAAATGACTATTGTAGCTGGAAACGGACTATTTTTTTTTTTTTTTTTTAATGGAATATCTACATAGGTGTACAGAGGCCCATTATCAGCAACCATCACTCTTGTGTTCCAATGGCACGTTGTGTTAGCTAATCCAAGTTTGATTTTAAAAGGATAATTGTTCATTAGAAAACCCTTTTGCAATTATGTTAGCATAGCTGAAAACTGTTGTACTGATTAAAGAAGCAATAAAACTGGCCTTCTTTAGACTAGTTGAGTATCTGGAGCATCAGCATTTGTGGGTTCGATTACAGGCTCAAAGTGGCCAGAAACAAAGAACTTTTTTCTGAAACTCTTCAGTCTATTCTTGATCTGAGAAATGAAGGCTATTCCATGTGAGAAATTGCCAAGAAACTGAAGATCTCATACAACGCTGTGTACTACTCCCAAACTGGCTCTAACACTTTCTAACCAGAATAGAAAGAGTGGGAGGCCTCGGTGTACACCTGAGCAAGAGGTCAAGTACATTAGAGTGTCTAGTTTGAGAAACAGACGCCTAACAAGTCCTCAACTGGCAGCTTCATTAAAAAGTAACCGCAAAAAACTAGTCTCAACGTCAACAGTGAAGATGCGACTCCGGGATGCTGGCCTTCTAGGCAGAGTTGTAAAGAAAAAGCCAGATCTCAGACTGGCCAATAAAAAGATTAAGATGGAAAAAGAACACACACTGGACAGAGGAACTCTGCCTAGAAGGCCAGCATCCCGGAGTCGCCTCTTCGCTGTTGACGTTGAGACTGGACAGAGGAACTCTGCCTAGAAGGCCAGCATCCCGGAGTCGTCTCTTCACTGTTGACGTTGAGACTGGTGTTTTGCGGGTACTATTTAATTTCCAGCTGTGGTAACATAATTGCAAAGGGGTTTTCTAATGATCAACTAGCCTTTTAAAATGATTAACTTGGATTAGCTAACACAACGTGTCATTGGAACACAGGAGTGATGGTTGCTGATAATGGGCCTCTGTACGTCTATGTAGATATTCCATAAAAAAATCAGCCGTTTCCAGCTACAATAGTCATTTACAACATGAACAATGTCTACACTGTATTTCTGATCAATTTGATGTTATTTTAATGGCCAAAAATGTGTTTTTCTTTAAAAAAACAAGGACATTTCTAAGTGAACCCAAACCTCTGAATGGTAGTGTATTTTCATACGTAACTGCTTAGATTTGTTTCTAGAGTCTAGGGGACAACTACATCCTACTGTACCTTATGTCTTCTCCCCGTCCCCCTGCTCCTCCCTCTCCTCGCCCTGTCCCCCTGCTCCTCCCTCTCCTCGCCCTGTCCCCCTACTCCTCCCTCTCCTCGCCCTGTCCCCCTGCTCCTCCCTCTCCTCGCCCTGTCCCCCTACTCCTCCCTCTCCTCGCCCTGTCCCCCTGCTCCTCCCTCTCCTCAGTATGTTGAGACCATTGGCAGCAAGCAGAGTGACCTGGACCAGTACACAGCAGAGGGCTACAAGAGTGCACTGTCAGAGGAGAGGAGGAGGTACTGCTTCCTGGTGGACAGACAGTGTGCCGTGGCCAAGAACAGCAGCTCCTTCCATAGCAAGGTGAGATGTCGGACTCACATTTTCATCTACAGGGTTCTGTTACCTTTGTATTCTCTCTTTGCAGGTAACCCTCAATAGCTAAAGCAGTGGATGAAAACCAACTAGCTCTCACAGTCTGACGTCAAAATTAGACGTTCATCCTTGTTTCTCAAACATTACATTTCGAAGTTGTTCCAAACATTACATCAATTCCAATCAAATTTTATTGATCGCATAAACGTGTTTAGCAGAAGTTATTGCAGGTGTAGCGAAATGCTTGTTGTTTCTAGCTCCAGCAGTGCAGTAGTATCTAACAATTTCACAACAATACACACAAATCTAAAGTAAAGGAATGGAATTAAGAATATATAAATATTTGGATGAGCAATGTCAGAGCGATATAGACTAAGATACAGTTGAATAGGATAGAATAAAGTATATACATACAGTTGAAGTCGGAATTTTAGGTTGGAATCGGATAGGTTAGAATCATGAAAAACTTGTTTTTCAAGTACTCCACAAATTTATTGTTAACAAACTATAGTTTTGGCAAGTCGGTTAGGACATCTACTTTGTGCATGACACAAGTCATTTTTCCAACAATTGTTTACAGACAGATTATTTAACTTATAATTCGTTTTATCACAATTCCAGTGGGTTAGAAGTTTACATACACTAAGTTGACTCTGCCTCTAAACAGCTTGGAAAATTACAGAAAATTGTCATGGCTTTAGAAGCTTCTGATAGGCTATTTGACATTATTTGAGTCAATTGGAGGTGTACCTGTGGATGTACGTCAAGGCCTACCTTCAAACTCGGTGTCTCTTTGCTTGACATCATTGGAAAATCAAAAGAAATCAGCCAAGACCTCAGAAAAATAATTGTAGACCTCCACAAGTCTGGGTCATCCTTGGGAGCAATTTCCAAACGCCTGAAGGTACCACGTTCATCTGTACGAACAATAGTACGCAAGCATAAACACCATGGAACCACGCAGCCGTCGTACCGCTCAGGAAGGAGACACGTTCTGTCTCCTAGAGATGAACGTACTTTGGTGCGAAAAGTGCATATCAATCCCAGAACAACAGCAAAGGACCTTGTGAAGATGCTGGAGGAAACCGGTACAAAAATATCTATATCCACAGTAAAACAAGTCCTATATCGACATAACGTGAAAGGCCGCTCAGCAAGGAAGAAGCCACAGCTCCAAAACCGCCATAAAAAAGCCAGACTACGGTTTACAATTGCACATGGGGACAAAGATTGTACTTTTGGAGAAATGTCCTCTGGTCTGATGAAACAAAAATTGAACTGTTCGGCCATAATGACAATCGTTATGTTTGGAGGAAAAGGGGGATGCTTGCAAGCCGAAGAACACCATCCCAGCCGTTTAAGCACTGGGGTGGCAGCATCATGTTGTGGGGGTGCTTTGCTACAGGAGGGAGTGGTGCGCTTTACAAAATAGATGGCATCATGAGGGAGGAAAATGATGTGAATATATTGAAGCAACATCTCAAGACATCAGTCAGGAAGTTCAAGTTTGGTCGCAAATGGGTCTTCCAAATGGACAATGACCCCAAGCATACTTCCAAAGTTGTGGCAAAATGGCTTAACTTCTTATGGCTGCAGGGGCAGTATTGAGTAGCTTGGATGAAAGGTGCACAGAGGTGCCCATAGTAAACTGCCTGCTCCTCAGTCCTAGTTGCTATTATATGCATATTATTATTCGTATTGGATAGAAAACACTCTGAAGTTTCTAAAACTTTTGAATTATGTCTGTGAGTATAACAGAACTCATATGGCAGGCAACAACCTGAGAAGTTCCACTTCTTGTTTGAATTTTTTCTGAGGTGGCAGATTTTCAACCAAGCTCTCGTTGAAAATACAGCGAGATATTGATGAGTTTTCACTTCCTACGGCTTCCACTAGATGTCAACAGTCAATAGAACTTTGTCTGATGACTCTAATGTGAAGGGGGGCCGAAGGAGACAGGAATTAGTCAGGTCTGCCACGAGCTGACCATGCTTTCACATGCGCGTTCACATGAGGAGGACCTCCGTTCCACCGCTCTTCTGAAGTCAATCTAATTCTCCGGTTGGAAAGTTATTCAAGATGTATGTTAACAACATTCTAAAGATTGATTCAGTACATCGTTTGACATGTTTCTACTGACTGTTACGGAACTTTTGGACAGTTCGTCACGTTATAGTGGACGCGCTTTGTGACTTTGGAATTGTTTACCAAATGCGCTAACCAATGTATCTAATTGGACATAAATAACGGACATTATCGAACAAATCAAGCATTTATTATGGACCTGGGATTCCTAGGACTGCATTCTGATGAAGTTCATCAAAGGTAAGGAAACATTTATCATGTATTTTCTGGTTTCTGTTGACCCCAACATGGCGGCTAATTTGGCTATTGTTCTGAGCTCCGTCTCAGATTATTGCATGATTTGCTTTTTCCGTAAGGTTTTTGTGAAATCTGACACAGCGGTTGCATTAAGGAGAGGTATATCTATAATTCCATGTGTATAACTTGTATTATCATCTACACTTATGATGAGTATTTCTGTTGAAACGATGTGGCTATGAAAAATCACTTGATGTTTTTGGAACTAGTGAATGTAACGCGCCAATGTAAACTCAGATTGTCTGTTATAAATATGAACTTTATCAAACAAAACATGCATGTATTGTGTAACATGAAGTCCTATGAGTGTCATCTGATGAAGATAATCAAAGGTTAGTGATTAATTTTATCTCTATTTCTGCCTTTTCTGACTGCTATCTTTCGCTGGAAAAATGGCTGTGCTTATTGTGGTTTGGTGGTGACCTAACATAATCGTTTGTAGTGCTTTCACTGAAAAGCATATTTGAAATCGGACACTTTGGTGGGATTAACAACAAGATTACCTTTTAAAATGATATAAGACACAAGTATGTTTGCGGAATTTTAATTATGAGATTTCTGTTGTTTGAATTTGGCGCCCTGCACTTTCACTGGCTGTTGTCATATCGATCCCGGTAGCGGGATGCAGCCATAAGAAGTTTTAAGGACAGCAAAGTCAAGGTATTGGAGTGGCCATCACAAAGCCCTGACTTCAATCCTATAGAAAATGTGTGGACAGAACTGAAAAGCGTGTGCGAGCAAGGAGGCCTACAAACCTGACTCCGTTACACCAGCTCTGTCAGGAGGAATGGACCAAATTCACCCAACTTATTGTGGGAAGCTTGTGGAAGGCTACCCAAAACGTTTGTCCCAAGTTAAACAATTTAAAGGTAATGCTAGCAAATACTAATTGAGAGTATGTAAACTTCTGACCCACTGGGAAATGTGATGAAAGAAATAAAAGCTGACGACAAATCATTCTCTCTACTATTATTCTGACATTTCACATTCTTAAAACAAAGTGGTGATCCTAACTGACCTAAGACAGGGAATTTTTACTAGGATTAATGTCAATAATTGTGAAAAACTGAGTTTAAATATATTTGGCTAAGGTGTTTGTAAACTTACGACTTCAACTGTATGAGATGAGAAATGCAAACATATAAACATTGTTAGTGGCTAGTGTTCCATTATTAAAGTGGCCAGGGTTCCCTTATTAAAGTGGCCAGTGTTCCCTTATTAAAGTGGCTAGTGTTCCCTTATTAAAGTGGCTAGTGTTGGATGGTGTGCTGGTGAGCTGGTGAGTTACCTCCGCTCTGAAAAACAAAAGTTCTTCCCGGCTGTATGTAATAACACAAAAAAATGTACTGGGATAATAATGTAAGAAATAACAAAAAAAAAGATATATATACTGCAAAGTTTCCTAAGTGCTAGAAGCACAGCAGCCCTATCCGTCGGGGCCATTTTTCGAAGTGTTTAAGGTTAAGTTTAGGCATTAATATCCACTGCTTTAGCTTTTGATGGTTAAAACAGTAGGGTCTACCACAGCAAGGTAATACAGGCACTTTCACTCACACCAACAGGTCTAGGGTTGCAATATTCTGGTCACTTTCTTGAAAATTCCAAATGAAGAATTTTAGGTTGGACGCTTCCCTCACAGCTTATTTCCTTTTTATTGCAAGAATCATCCAACTGGGATTTCTGGGGGGAAATTGGGAACGTTCTGGAATTTTACTGTTACCACAAACGGTTTACTTCTCCTTTCGGGACGGTTCATATACTTGTTTAGTTTGGCTTTAGCCATTGCGTCCAGTGGCTTTGCTTCAAGACTGCCAATCATGCCACGGTTGCTCTCACCGATCAATGTAGCCACCTAGTGTCTTTATTCAGGAGCTTTCATAGTCCAAGTCCTGGTTAAGTGGGCGTTCACTTTCTGCTCTTTCTGCTTTGTTTAACTCGGGCCTTGGAGCAAGGCTGAGAGACTGTGCAGTGGGAGGAAAGGAGGTGTAGAGGACAGGAAGGGAAGAGGCTGAACAGTGTCCCACTTCCACAAGTTAGTGGATGTGAATCCCAGAGGGAGAATGTGTGGGCTGACTGTCTATAGACAATACTGATGTGCTGACACAGAGAGAGAGAGAGAAAGGAGGGGGAGAGTTTGTTATGAAGCAATTTCGAAAGAAGCAGTGAATATTCTGTGTGAGGGAAAATATGGAGGCCATCAGATTGTAGGGAGACATAGAAAGAATGAGTGAGTGCATATTGTGTGAGTCGTGTAGGGAGAGGTGGGCAAGAGAGGACCCATTCTTCAGGTTCTCACCCCAGTGCTTGCTCACACACACACACACACACACACACAGAATAGTGGTACCCTCCATGTATGTGACATGCATAATTAAGGTAGCAGCAACTGTCCTGTGGTGATGGAGTAGAGGAATAAAGTAAAATGAAGAAGCAGGCTGTTGGTGTTGATCGTCTCTCTGGCATGGAGCTTTAGAAACCACACTAGCACCCACACTACATTACCTAGCAGATACTACCACCTGGGAGCTGAGTCACCTACTGGCACCGTTACCCAGCGCACCAACGGAGAGAGACCAGGGAGGAACACTCTGACTGGTACACAGAAAGCAATAAGGTAGAAAACATGGAGAGAAACAGAGACCGATTTTAAGTAGGCTATGTACAGAGACCAAGAGTAACATACCGTAGATAGAGGGATTTGTCACACTTCAAGGTGCTATCTAAAACCTAAACCTTTTGAAGATCCTTTTTTCAGGTAGAATCATTTTGGTTCAAAGTAGAACCCGTTTGAGTTCCATGTAGAACCCTTTCCACAGAGTTGAAGAACCCTTTTGGAACCCTTTTTTTTTTTTGTAAGTGTTTTGTTTCTAAGGGAGTGCAGTTAATGAAGAACCCTGGCAACCCTGCTGAATATCACTTCCTGTCTTACACCCAGACTGCTTTAATGGGTGGGGGTAAAACTGATCAGAGGTAAGCTAGAGCAGGAAACCCATAGCTGGGGAGAGAGCTGGTGGAGAGGTCTGGAGGCTACAGATGGTGTCGCGGGCCTTGAGTACAATAATCCTAGGAGGAAGGCTGCTGGTGTATAGCTGTGAGATGAAATGGCCTGCTAGACTGGTAATGAGGCTGCTTCAGCTGTGAGATGAAACGGCTGCTAGACTGGTAATGAGGCTGCTTCAGCTTTGAGATGAAACTGCTGCTAGACTGGTAATGAGGCTGCTTCAGCTGTGAGATGAAACGGCCTGCTAGACTGGTAATGAGGCTGCTTCAGCTGTGAGATGAAACGGCCTGCTAGACTGGTAATGAGGCTGCTTCAGCTGTGTGATGAAACGGCTGCTAGACTGGTAATGAGGCTGCTTCAGCTGTGAGATGAAACGGCTGCTAGACTGGTAATGAGGCTGCTTCAGCTGTGAGATGAAACGGCCTGCTAGACTGGTAATGAGGCTGCTTCAGCTGTGAGATGAAACGGCTGCTAGACTGGTAATGAGGCTGCTTCAGCTGTGAGATGAAACGGCCTGCTAGACTGGTAATGAGGCTGCTTCAGCTGTGAGATGAAACGGCTGCTAGACTGGTAATGAGGCTGCTTCAGCTGTGAGATGAAACAGCCTGCTAGACTGGTAATGAGGCTGCTTCAGCTCCCCAGGCCAACACAGAGAAGAGCTGTCAGAGCTGAGAGAGAAGGATGTCTTAGTTTGATGCTGTTGCAGAAAGGGGAATAGGTGACGCTCTCGCTTTCAATTCAATAGGCTTTTTTGGGCTTGGGGAAACATATGTTTACATTGCCAAAGCAAGTGAAATAGATAATGAACAATATACAATGAACAGTAAACATTATTCACAAATGTTCTATAGGAATAGAGACATTTTAGATGTCATATTATGGCTATATACAGCGTTGTAACATAAATATGGGTTGTATTTACAATGGTGTTTGTTCTTCTGGTTTCCCTTTTCTTGTGGCAACAGGTCACAAATCTTGCTGCTGTGATGGCACACTGGTATTTCACCCAGTAGATATGAGAGTTTATCAAAATTGGATTTCTTTGTGGATCTGTGTCATCTGAGGGAAATATGTGTCTCTAAAGTGGTCATACATTTGGCATGAGGTTAGGACGTGCAGCTCGGTTTCCACCTCATTTTGTGGGCAGTGTGCACATAGCCTGTCTTCTCTTGAGAACCAGGTCTGCCTACGGCGACCTCTCTCAATAGCAAGGCTATGCTCACTGAGTCTGTACATAGTCAAAGCTTTCCTTAAGTTTGGGTCAGTTACAGTGGTCAGCTATTCTCTCTCTTACTCTCTCTTACTCTCTCTTGCTCTCTCGCTCTCTCTCTGATGTGATACTTGAGCTGGAGATCCCACACATTGACACTTGCTTTCCAGGAGCCCACGCTCTCCCACCTAGGCTGACTCAACTACCTCAGCTAATGTAGTGAACCTTTTCACAGTATAAAGATTTGTTCAACAGTTTCTCCTGAAAGTTATAACCCTATACTCTCCCAGAATATCTCCTTATATATAAATACACTTAACGTTTGACCAGGTTCAAAGGAACACCTCGTTACTCTCTCACCAGAACAGCTCAATATTCACCACTACACAGTGTCTCACCACTCTCTCCCTTTGTGTTTATTTACCTGTCTTCTCCAGGGTAAGGACCTGCTAGCCCAGAAGATCCCAGCATGGCAGCAGGCGTGTGCTGACCCTACCAAGCTGCCTGACCGTGCCATGCTCCTGGCTCAGCAGATGACCTCTACAGGGGGTTCCCTGGGGTCCGTCTCCCACACCCACCATGGTTCCAAGGGCAACCTGCTCATCTCTGACCCCATTCCCGGGGCCAAACCCCTGCCTGTACCCCCCGAGCTGGCTGCCCTCATGGGCCAACAGGTGGGTTACCGGTACCGGTGGTATTACTATAATATTGCTGTGTTGGCGCTGTGTTGGGACCAGTGGTGGAACAAGTACTCAAATGACTCAAGTAAAAGTGATTTTTTTTTTTAAAGTAAGTGAAAGTAAAATGCTACTTGAGTAAAAGTCTAAAATGATTTAGTTTTAAATATACTTATGTATCAAAGTAAATGGAATTGCTCAAATAAAAGTATAAATCATTTAAAATTCCATATATTAAGCAAACCAGATGGCACAATTTTGTTTTACTTTGTTTTTTTTAGTTTTTTTTTACAGCTAGCCAGGGCTACAACAGTCCACCAGATCAGAGACAGTAGTATGACCAGGGATTTTCTCTTCATAAATGCTTGAAATGGACCATTTTCCTGTCAAAATGTAATGAGTACTTTTGAGTGCCAGGAAAAATGTATGGAGTAAAACGTACATGATTTTGTTTTGGAATGTAGTGGAGTAAAAAGTTGTCAAAAATATAAATAGTAAAGTACAAAGTGTTTTTACATTAGTATTTTACACCACTGGTTAGCACTGTGTTAGCACTATGATAGTACACATATATTACTACAATATCACCCAATAGTAAGCTATAGAGCTGCTATGGTTTGTCAGCCCTAATGGCGAAACATTCAGTTAATTGGGTGCTGCAGGCATCAATCGTTGTTTATCATCACTAATTGTGTTTTTGATTATGAAGCTTTGAAGCGCTGTGTGTGAGTGCCTGCGTTTCTCAGTATGAGCCTCTGTATCGGTGTGGTGCCTCGGTGTTTGAGGGGGTACTGTTGAGTGTTGAGGCCAGCAGCAGGTTTGTGGGCTGCGGCTCTAACCACGTTCCTTAATTAACACCACCAGCTAGTCTGTTGCCTAGCAATGCCCCAGGGTTGCCTAGTGATGCCCCAGGATGTTGGGATTCCATTATGGAATCTCTTGGAGCCTCTCCTTTAGAACTCAGAACCCTCCCTGATGCCTCAACACACACACACACACACACACACACACTTGTTGATGCAAATTAAGTCGTTAGTGCTGCATGCTAATTAGAAATGCCTTTAGGAAGGAACAGAAACAGATTACTTGGGTCTGTTGGGCTGTTGATTGTTTCACACCCCACTTCCACTCTGCTGTGTGTGTGTGCCTGCGTTCGTGTGTGTGTGCCTGCGTTCGTGTGTGTGTGTGCCTGCGTTCGTGTGTGTGTGCCTGCGTTCGTGTGTGCCTGCGTTCGTGTGTGCCTGCGTTCGTGTGTGCCTGCGTTCGTGTGTGCCTGCGTTCGTGTGTGCCTGCGTTCGTGTGTGTGTGTGTCTGCGTTCGTGTGTGTGTGTGTCTGCGTTTGTGTGTGTGTGTGCGCCTGTGTTCGTGTGTTCCTCCGTTCATTTGTGTGCCTGCGTTCATGTGTGTGAATTGCAGTAACATATTGAGGAAGCCTCTAAGGCTGTGTTTACACAGGCAGCCAGATTCTGATATTTTTCTTCCACTAATTGGTATTTTGACCAATATCAAATCTTTTAACATCAGATCTTTTTCAGAGCTGATCTGATTGGTCAAAAGATCAATTAGTTTAAAAAAAATAAGGCTGCCTTAAAAGGAGGAAGAGAAGATGATTCTTATTGTGTAACATTCTCAGAGAAGAAACACATTGAAGTGGACAGGATCTTCACACAGATCCCACAGAAACACGTTGAAGTGGACAGGATTTTCCCACAGATCCCACAGAAACACATTGAAGTGGACAGGGTCTTCACATAGAAACACATTGAAGTGGACAGGGTCTTCACACAGATCCCACAGAAATACATTGAAGTGGACAGGGTCTTCACACAGATCCCACAGAAACACATTGAAGTGGACAGGGTCTTCACACAGATCCCACAGAAACACATTGAAGTGGACAGGGTCTTCACACAGATCCCACAGAAACACATTGAAGTGGACAGGGTCTTCACACAGATCCCACAGAAACACATTGAAGTGGACAGGGTCTTCACACAGATCCCACAAACACATTGAAGTGGACAGGGTCTTCACACAGATCCCACAGAAACACATTGAAGTGGACAGGATCTTCACATAGAAACACATTGAAGTGGACAGGGTCTTCACATAGAAACACATTGAAGTGGACAGGGTCTTCACATAGAAACACATTGAAGTGGACAGGGTCTTCACATAGAAACACATTGAAGTGGACAGGGTCTTCACACAGATCCCATAGAAACACATTGAAGTGGACAGGGTCTTCACACAGATCCCATAGAAACACATTGAAGTGGACAGGGTCTTCACACAGATCCCATAGAAACACATTGAAGTGGACAGGGTCTTCACACAGATCCCACAGAAACACATTGAAGTGGACAGGGTCTTCACACAGATCCCATAGAAACACATTGAAGTGGACAGGGTCTTCACACAGATCCCACAGAAAAACATTGAAGTGGACAGGGTCTTCACACAGATCCCACAGAAAAACATTGAAGTGGACAGGATGTTGAGTTTGAGTTTGTTTTTACAGGGACAGTGCACATTAATCAACGTTTCAGTAAAAGTGCCGGTTTTAGCCAGCCGGCTAATTTTCAACCGCAGTCCCTGGGCAGGTTATTAAAAACAATTACAATATAGACAATAGCAACATAGAACAAGACATAGCATACAGACATAGCAACATAGGACAAGCAAGACGTAGCATACAGACAGAGCAACATAGAACAAAAAGCAGCAAGACAAAATTCATAAAAGCAACAAAGTGTTTCCACACCTCACAAGTTACAGACAACAGACATGGAAAGCGGCAACACACAGCTAGGGACCATGTTCACAAATCTGATTGACCTTTAGCCATGTCTTCAAGCATTTTGTGAAAGTGTGATATGTGGTGCAGTTATGTGTGTCTGATGGCAGTGTTTTCCAGACATGGGAAGCTCTCACAGAAAAAGCGGATTTACTAAAGGTGCTTTTCCTTAGGGGAACTACACAGTCACCTCTCATGGCAGACCTTGTGGATCTGCTGCCATATGTTTGGGTTTTCTGTTTAACAAAAATACTGAGTGGAGGGGGAGCCAAGCCATTTAGGATCTTGAATACAAGACATGCATCGGTGTATTGCACAAGATTTTCCCAACTCAGGAGCTCATGCTTTCTGAGGATGTGACAGTGATGATGGCTATTGGGCTTCCTATCAAGCACTTTGAGAGCCTGTTTGTAGACAGACTGAATAGGTCTTACTGTTGTACAGCAAGCTTGGGCCCAACTAGTCAAGCAGTATGTTAAGTGGGGGAGTATCATAGATTTGAAGTACAGTTTTGCTACCTCTGTAGTCAAACAATTTCGTATAAATCGGAAATTAGCTAGGTTGAATTTGGTTATTTGAATTACCTTTTTCACATGCTTTTTAAAAGAGAGGTTGGAATCAAGTATGATGCCAAGGTACTTAAAATCAGATACCACCTGGAGCTTCTCCCCTGACACATAGACATCTGGCTCAGTAGCATCTGTTGCCCTCTTTGTGAATAACATGCAAACAGTTTTTTTCACATTGAGATGCAAACACGAGTCACTGAGCCACTTTGTAACCTGGACCATTACAGTAGTGAGTTCTTGTGCAGCTTGTTGTTTGCTCTTTGCATGCACATATATCACTGTATCATCTGCATACATTTGAACTTCAGACCCAGTACAGACAGAAGGCAGATCATTAATGTACAGGCTGAACAGGAGGGGCCCCAGTATTGACCCTTGGGGCACGCCCACATCATAGCTAAGAGTGGGCGACAGCTCATTGCTCACTCTGACACACTGAGTTCTGCCTTCAAGGTATGATTTCATCCATCTCAAGGCATCGGGGGAAAAGTTGAACTTGGACAATTTTGTGATGAGAATCTCATGGTTAACAGTATCAAAAGCCTTCCTTAGGTCCAGAAACACAGCCCCAACAGCGCCCCCTTTGTCCATCTTGGACTTCACATTTTCCAGAAGAAAGCAGTTGGCCGTTTCTGTGGAGTGTTTCGCTCTGAAGCCAAACTGCATGGAATGTAATGTGAAGGGGCTGTTGTTGAGGTGGGCAATCAGTTGTTCTGCTACACACTTTTCAACAACCTTTGACACCACAGGTAGTATACTAATGGGCCTGTAGTTACTCACGTCAGCAGGGTCGCCTGATTTAAAGATGGCCGTTATTATGGCCGACTTCCATACCCTTGGAAACACCCCGAGACCAATAGATGTGTTGGTGACCTTAGTAATGGGGCCAATGAGTGACTCTTTGACTCTTTGATCTTCACACAGATCCCACAGAAACACATTGAAGTGGACAGGGTCTTCACACAGATCCCACAGAAACACGTTGAAGTGGACAGGATTTTCCCACAGATCCCACAGAAACACGTTGAAGTGGACAGGATTTTCCCACAGATCCCACAGAAACACATTGAAGTGGACAGGGTCTTCACATAGAAACACATTGAAGTGGACAGGGTCTTCACACAGATCCCACAGAAACACATTGAAAGTGGACAGGATTTTCCCACAGATCCCACAGCATCTCTGACTGTCCTTTATCATTCTGTTTTGTGATGATGTGTCTTTCAACAACAAACAACTTGGGTCCATTCACATTGAAGACTGGCGGTTGGGATTTTTTGTGGCTGTGTCGTGGTGCTGCTTAGTTGTTCCGTTACAGTTGATTGATCTCTTATAGTAAGCTAAATGATGTTGCCACGGGCAACACAGCAGATATTGCAAATTTAACGAGATGCACAACTTTGCTGTCACACAGTATGTGCACGGGTTCTGCTTTATGCTTTTACAATGTGGTAGCCACGGGACCAAAACAGCAGAGAGGTTGAGCATCGCGCTTTAACGCTCTTAGTTATTGCAGAAATTGACTCACTTTGCTGTTTTATTTTCTACATCATATCGCTGAGTCTACCTTTAATCAACACAACCTGGCCCATTTCCAACAGCATAATCTCCCTCTCGTTAGTAGTGATGAGATTCACATTATGTAATTCTTTTCTGTGATGGAAGAATGGTGCCTAATGAGTATGTTAACGAACACATCAACACATGCTTCACTCTCTTCCTTCCTTCCTTCCTACTTTACTCCCTCCCTCCCTGCAGCGTATAATGGGACCAGGAGGAGTGGATGGAGGGATGCCCATGATGAATGGAACGACAGGGGCCCACGGAGGAGCAGGCGGGGGAGGAGGGGAGGACTACCAACACTGGATGGAAGGGAAGATGGCTCAGGCCCAAGCTCAGGCCCAAGCTCAGGCCCAGCAGGCTCAGGCCCAGCAGGCTCAGGCCCAGCAGGCTCAGGCCTCCTCCCAGGCCCAGCACCTCTCCCAGCCCCACAGACAGGGCAGTGAAGTCTACTCCAACACCCTGCCTGTCCGTAAGAATGCCCCAGCCAAAAGCAACACCACCATGGGTAAGGAAGACCAGGATAGTGGCGGGGCGGGTCATCTTGAGGACCTCACAAGTTGGGCAACATAATCATATGTACAGAAGCTACACTGTAACACATTGACGTACCTTTACAGCAAAACATCGGCAATAGTGCAGTACTGTGAAGACCAATGCATTATGGGGGGCTCAATGGTATTCCGCTATATAGGCAGTCAAGTAAGAATATTACAGAATACATCACTAGTGGGCTTTATGAATGCCACCTCGTCACAGAGACCTTAGAGAGTGAACGGCTTGATTGAGACCTTTTTTACGATTGTGTCATTGACTCCATGCTGTGAATGCTGTGCAGTGGGGGTTGTTCTTGTTCCCTCTATCGGCTCTTTTCTTCATTTCTACTATTGAATAGCTCTCGTCTCTCCTTCTGTCACAGTGTGTACCTGGCACTTAGAGAACTGTGGTCTCAATGAAAGCAGAGCACATGGGAATAGGAGGGAGGGAGAAGACGGTGGGTTTAAAAAGGAGAAACAAAGACTCAAATTAGGTGAAGGACAGAGGCTTTAAGAATAATGGAAGCATTTAAAGTCACTTAGGAGAGGTGGGTTATACTAATACATTAGGTACTCCGAGCAGGTACTATATACAGTAGGCCCCGTGTGACCTGTTTTGGCTTAGTTATCTGCTTAAAGACCTTGGACTTTATTGCAGAAGTTCTGTGGTACAGCATGATTGAAGTGTAAAGGCAACCCCTAGATTTGGTCATAAGTCCTATAGATCTAGTCAAGCGCATGTCCAGTAGTAAGGTACAGTACAACTGTAGAGAAACGTCCAGCTACTAACTCCCTGTTATAAAAAGTGTAAAATCAAATCTCCTCAGTTCCAGAGACCCGGACCCTGCCCCGGTCTAGCTCCATGGCTGCAGGGCTGGAGAAGAACGGACGTACCCGTGTCCAGGCCGTTTTCTCCCATGCAGCGGGGGACAACAGCACCTTGCTCAGCTTCTCTGAGGGAGATGTCATCACCCTGTTGGTCCCAGAGGCCCGCGACGGATGGCACTATGGAGAGAACGAAAAGAACAACATGTAAGTATCCTAACTCCATCCCATTCCTTTTGTCTATAGCACTATGAGTTACGCTCTGTAGCTCAGTTGGTAGAGCGTGACTCTTGAAATGTACCATACGTGAAAATGTATGCATGAATCTTTACATTTAAATATGACGTCATAAGCATCCTGACTCTAGGTTATGCTGTCAATGTTGAATCACTGTTGCTGACTCATCTGTTGATTCTCTGTTTGCTGATTCGTCTGTTGATTCTCTGTTTGCTGATTCGTCTGTTGATTCTCTGTTTGCTGATTCGTCTGTTGATTCTCTGTTTGCTGATTCGTCTGTTGATTCTCTGTTTGCTGATTCGTCTGTTGATTCTCTGTTTGCTGATTCGTCTGTTGATTCTCTGTTTGCTGATTCGTCTGTTGATTCTCTGTTTGCTGATTCGTCTGTTGATTCTCTGTTTGCTGATTCGTCTGTTGATTCTCTGTTTGCTGATTCGTCTGTTGATTCTCTGTTTGCTGATTCGTCTGTTGATTCTCTGTTTGCTGATTCGTCTGTTGATTCTCTGTTTGCTGATTCGTCTGTTGATTCTCTGTTTCCTCATTAGGCGTGGCTGGTTCCCTTTCTCCTACACACGTGTTATCCCTGAGACTGCTGGCAACAAACTACGAGAGAACAAGTACGTTTGACATTTTTTGTCATTTGTGTGATGTATTTGTAAGGAAACAGGTCTTTATCTGTTATTCAATAGACAGAGAATTACTCCTTTCTCTCTCTGAAGCTAATTTGTTCATTTTCAAAGTGTGAGATCAGTTATTTTCAGTTCTGGAATTGTTTTATTTTGTTATATTGTTTTAATGTGTGACTGGTTGACTGTGGGCTAGATCCAATCCATATCCCGGAAGGTCCCAGTTATAGCGCATTTGAAATGTAAATATAGGTTCAGATTGAGCCGACATTTAAAGCGTTTATTATGAACGCAGTGCTGCAGCACGGATCTTCCGCGATACGTATTGAATCTAGGCCTATGTCACGGCTCCGGTTTGCACTGTCTGACTCTTCAGCTAATCACAGTTTTCATTTCACTCCCTGTGTAACTTACTGACTGTGTTTGTCACCAGTCTCCACCATGGTAAGAGCAGCAGCACGGGGAACCTGTTGGAGAGAGAGGACATGGCAGGTGTCCCTCCCCCAGACTACGGCATGTCATCTCGCCTGCTGGCACAGAGCATGCAGAGCGCAGCCATGACACACAGCAGCAGACGGCAACAACGGCCATATAGCGTGGCGGGGCCGGGCTTCTCACAGGTCAACAACAACTACTACTACAAACACACACACGTAGATACCAGGATTGTGCTCAACTCAGAATTGTAGAATTGACTCCCATTCAACTCAGAATTGTAGAATTGACTCCCATTCAACTCAGAATTGTAGAATTGACTCCCATTCAACTCAGAATTGTAGAATTGACTCCCATTCAACTCAGAATTGTAGAATTGACTCCCATTCAACTCAGAATTGTAGAATTGACTCCCATTCAACTCAGAATTGTAGAATTGACTCCCATTCAACTCAGAATTGTAGAATTGACTCCCATTCAACTCAGAATTGTAGAATTGACTCCCATTCAACTCAGAATTGTAGAATTGACTCCCATTCAACTCATGAATTGAAATTCAAATTGAATTGGTCACACTCCACAGGAAGTAGAATTTAATTCAGTGGAATTCAAATAAATTCCCCTCAGTCATAGAACATGAGAGTTTCATTGAATGTGACAGGTCACACTTCTAGATACCAAAGAATAGATCACTTCTCTCTGGAAACATTGTTCATGTACTTACTCGTTTAACCTTAGTGCTTAGAATAGCTGATTATATTTCCACCAACCATTTAATTTGCTTGGTTTCTTTTTAAAGGTCTCAGGGTCAACTTGAAGGATAAACTACTGCATTCTGGGAAATGTAGCATTTTCTCCATATTGAATAACATTTCAGATATGATATAATAACTTAGAATATTTCTATACAGTTTGTCTTCCTTGATCATTAATTTGAAGAGTTTGTCCTGAAAATATTGAATGTACATGACGACATGTTTTATGTACAAGATGTATATTTGACTTCACCTATTATAGAATAGAACGGGCAGTAGAATTTCAATACATTTCAATTAATTAAATTCGATTTCCTTTCATTCTAATTGTGATTCTGTATCCTGTTTACTACTTCAATTCAAAAATTACATTTTAATTTGAAGCATTCTCAATTCACACACACATGTTCACACGAGGTTTATATGTACAAACCATGAAACTTTGAAAGCATTTAAAGTGTGATGGTATTTTATTTTCATTACTTTACTAACTGCACCTAAAAGGATCACATACACACTGTACGTACACCAGTCGAGAGCACTTAGCTATGCCCTCATATATAGGAGGAATCAATCAACACAAGTGACTTAGGTGCCTTGTGCAGTAAACCATCAGTGTGACAGGCTGTGTGTTTAGGTCCCCGGTGGCACTCAACACAGCTTTCCCACAACGTTCTGGCCCATTAACTTACATAAACGGGGGATCAGTTCCCCTCTGCCTCACACACACGGAGTGTGTGTGTGTTTGTCTGAGTGTCTGTGTGTGAGTGTTTGTTTGTGTGTGTGCGTCTGTGTGTGAGTGTTTGTTTGTGTGTGTGCGTCTGTGTTTTGTGACGGGCCACACAGAGATGACAGAGCCCAGATTAGAGAAGGCTGCTTGCTGCTTCTGGTACTGAGGAAAGTGATTGTGACTGGAGACCCGCTGATAACAGGACTAGTCCAGCTGACTGGAGACTGTTGATAACAGGACTAGTCCAGCTGACTGGAGACTGCTGATAACAGGACTAGTCCAGCTGACTGGAGACTGTTGATAACAGGACTAGCCCAGCTGACTGGAGACTGTTGATAACAGGACTAGCCCAGCTGACTGGAGACTGTTGATAACAGGACTAGCCCAGCTGACTGGAGACCTGTTGATAACAGGACTAGCCCAGCTGACTGGAGACCCGTTGATAACAGGACTAGCCCAGCTGACTGGAGACCCGCTGATAACAGGACTAGCCCAGCTGACTGGAGACTGCTGATAACAGGACTAGCCCAGCTGACTGGAGACTGCTGATAACAGGACTAGCCCAGCTGACTGGAGACTGCTGATAACAGGACTAGCCCAGCTGACTGGAGACTGCTGATAACAGGACTAGCCCAGCTGACTGGAGACTGCTGATAACAGGACTAGCCCAGCTGACTGGAGACTGCTGATAACAGGACTAGCCCAGCTGACTGGAGACCCGCTGATAACAGGACTAGCCCAGCTGACTGGAGACCCGCTGATAACAGGACTAGCCCAGCTGACTGGAGACTGCTGATAACAGGACTAGCCCAGCTGACTGGAGACCTGCACACACATATATTGTCGCTGAGGCGAGAGCGGGGGATGTGCTGCATTATGTAACACCAAAACCCTTTTAACACAACCCTTTACAGGGCTTGGGTAGGAGGAGGCGGGAGGTGGAGAGGTACTGTATGTGGGCATGATAATAGTCTCTAATTGCTCAGATAGTCACATAACAACTTCTTGGTCTTGTTTTCCCCTTCAGATTATTCCAGGGATAGAAAAAAAGTAGAGTTAGAACAGACCGTTATGTTAGTTTTATACAGCTGTCACTCTGACTAAAGGCAATGGTTGTTCTGCTGTGTTCAGCTGGCGCCCTCTACTGGCTCATATTGGTTTGGCAACTGTCAACACTTCAATGACTGATCATATGTTAATTATATAAGCAATTTAGCAGTGGTGTAAAGTAATTAAGTAAAAATACTTTAAAGTACTACTTTAGTGTTTTTTGGGGGGGTATCTGTACATTACTATACTATTTATATTTTTGAGAACATGTACTTTAACTTCACTACATTCCTACTTTTTACTCTGTACATTTTCCCTGACAACCAAAAGTACTCGTTACATTTTGGATGCTTAACAGGACAGGAAAATGGTCAAATTCAAGTCCTTATCAAGAGAACACGTTGTCATCCCTTCTGCGTCTGATCTGGTGGACTCCCTAAACACCAATGCATCTTCTGTAAATAATGTCTGAGTGTGGGAGTGTGACCCTGGCTATCTGTAAATAATGTCTGAGTGTTGGAGTGTGACCCTGGCTATCTGTAAATAATGTCTGAGTGTTGGAGTGTGACCCTGGCTATCTGTAAATAATGTCTGAGTGTTGGAGTGTGACCCTGGCTATCTGTAAATAATGTCTGAGTGTGGGAGTGTGACCCTGGCTATCTGTAAATAATGTCTGAGTGTTGGAGTGTACCCCTGGCTATCTGTAATAATGTCTGAGTGTTGGAATGTGCCCCTGGCTATCTGTAATGATGTCTGAGTGTTGGAGTGTGCCCCTGACTATCTGTAATAATGTCTGAGTGTTGGAGTGTGACCCTGGCTATCTGTAAATTTAAAAACAAGAACATGTTGCCGTCTGCTTTGCTTAATATAAGGAATTAAAAATTAATTATACATTTACTTTTGATACTGAAAGTATATTTAAAACCAAATACTTTTATACTTTTACTCAAGTAGTATTTTACTGGGTGACTTTCACTTTTACTTGAGTAACTTTCTATTAAGGTATCTATAAAACTGCAATTTAGCAAACTTTTATCCAAAGCGACTTAAGAAAAATGTATGCACAGATGATTATAAGTGGCCCAGCAGGAATCTAACCGAGGACTCTTGGCATAAAACTGCGTAGTTGGTTAAGGCTTGTAGGTAAGCATTTCACTAAGGTTGTATTCGGCGCATTTGATAAATAAAATTGAATTTTGGACTCTTGGCATTAATTTTTATGTAAATGCCAAGCAGTCAGACTAAATGGTCATTTAGTCTGACGGCTGCTCCCCCTGTGGTCATTTAGTCTGACAGCTGCTCCCCCTGTGGTCATTTAGTCTGACGGCTGCTCCCCCTGTGGTCATTTAGTCTGACTGCTGCTCCCCCTGTGGTCATTTAGTCTGACGGCTGCTCCCCCTGTGGTCATTTAGTCTGACGGCTGCTCCCCCTGTGGTCATTTAGTCTGACGGCTGCTCCCCCTGTGGTTATCCCCCCCCAAACGACAATATAAAAGTGAAATGATCAAACGGTGAAATATGGTCATGTGACGATGGCTGTGTATAGAGATGTAAAAGGCCGCTAAGCCAGATGGGAGTCTGGCTGATAAGCAACATCACTGTCAGCCGCACAGAGGTTGGGTGTGGTCAATCTCTGTTCCTGACTGGTTTTCATCAAGCTATCCACTCGAGGAAGCTTCTCAATGTAACCAGTGCCTGTAATCTGGTTCAGATTATTATTCGACCTATCAGGGTGTTTACTGACATTACAGGAACAAGATCATCCACAAGTATTGCTCATATTTATACTAATACTGTAAAACTTTGTTCTAAAACTGTATCCGTACCCATTAGATGCAGTGATCACAATATAATGGCTATATCTACCTTTTAGCTGTTTGTGACGTTGTCTGTGCCCAATAATGTTTGTACCCTGTTTTGTGCTTCTACCATGTTGTGTTGCTACCATGTTGTCATGTTGTGTTGCTACCATGTTGTTGCTACCATGTTGTTGTCATGTGTTGCTGCCATGCTATGTTGTCATCTTAGTTCTCTTTTTATGTAGTGTTGTCTCTCTTGTCGATATGTGTGTTTTGTTCTATATTTTTTATTTATAATCCCAGACCCTGTCCCCGCAGGAGGCCTTTTGCCTTTTGGTAGGCCATCATTGTAATTAAGAATTTGTTCTTAACTGACTTGCCTAGTTACATTTTTATGTATTTATTTCACCTTTATTTAACCAGGTAGGCAAGTTGAGAACAAGTTCTCATTTACAACTGCGACCTGGCCAAGATAAAGCAAAGCAGTTTGACACATACAACAACACAGAGTTACACATGGAATAAAACAAACATACAGTCAATAATACAGTAGAAAAATAAGTATATACAATGTGAGCAAATGAGGTGAGATAAGGGAGGTAAAGGCAAAAAAAAGGCCATGGTGGCGAAGTAAATACAATATAGCAAGTAAAACACTGGAATGGTAGATTTGCAGTGGAATAATGTGCGAAGTAGAGATAGAAATAATGGGGTGCAAAGGAGCAAAATAAATAAATACAGTAGGGGGAGAGGTAGTTGTTTGGGATAAATTATAGATGGGCTATGTACAGGTGCAGTAATCTGTGTTGCTCTGACAGCTGGTGCTTAAAGCTAGTGAGGGAGATAAGTGTTTCCAGTTTCAGAGATTTTTGTAGTTCATTCCAGTCATTGGCAGCAGAGAACTGGAAGGAGAGGCGGCCAAAGGAAGAATTGGTTTTGGGGGTGACCAGAGAGATACACCTGCTGGAGCGCGTGCTACAGGCGGGTGCTGCTATGGTGACCAGCGAGCTGAGATAAGGGGGGACTTTACCTAGCAGGGGGGGCCAGCCAACGAGAGCGTACAGGTCGCAGTGGTGGGTAGTATATGGGGCTTTGGTGACAAAATGGATGGCACTGTGATAGACTGCATCCAATTTATTGAGTAGGGTATTGGAGGCTATTTTGTAAATAACATCGCCGAAGTCGAGGACCGGTAGGATGGTCAGTTTTACAAGGGTATGTTTGGCAGCATGAGTGAAGGATGCTTTGTTGCGAAATAGGAAGCCACTTCTAGATTTAACTTTGGAATGGAGATGTTTGATGTGAGTCTGGAAGGAGAGTTTACAGTCTAACCAGACACCTAGGTATTTGTAGTTGTCCACATATTCTAAGTCAGAACCGTCCAGAGTAGTGATGCTGGACAGGCGGGCAGGTGCAGGCAGCGATCGGTTGAAGAGCATGCATTTATTTTTACTTGTATTTAAGAGCAATTGGAGGCCACGGAAGGAGAGTTGTATGCCATTGAAGCTCGTCTGGAGGGTTGTTAACACAGTGTCCAAAGAAGGGCCAGAAGTATACAGAATGGTGTCGTCTGCGTAGAGGTGGATCAGAGACTCACTAGCAGCAAGAGTGACATCATTGATGTATACAGAGAAGAGAGTCGGTCCAAGAATTGAACCCTGTGGCACCCCCATAGACTGCCAGAGGCCCGGACAACTGTCCCTCCGATTTGACACACTGAACTCTATCAGAGAAGTAGTTGGTGAGCCAGGCGAGGCAGTCATTTGAGAAAAAATATATATATATATCCATCCATCCATCCAGGAAAGCCAAAGTTCCAAAATTCTGGGCATAAAATAGTTTATAAGAGGGCATACAAAATACTTTGCTGTGAATTATGTGGATGATGTTAAAACTATCTGTTGGGCTGATGTGATTAAGGAGCATCCAGACGCTGCACTTCATGAATTTATGAATTTGCTTCTTCCAATTATAGATAAACATGCACCTGTTAAGAAACTGACTGTTAGAACTGTTAAGGCTCCATGTAGTGGTGAGGAATTGAAAAACTGTATGGTTGAAAGAGATGGGGCAAAGGGATTGGCTAATAAGTCTGGCTGCACATCTGACTGATTTACTGCAAATTGAGAAATGATGTGACTCAACAAAAAAAAATAAGAAACTGTATTATGAAAACAAGATCAATGATACAAAGGACTTTGGAGTACTTTAAATGAAATTCTAGGCAGAAAGACGAATTCAACTCCATGTTTCATTGACTCAGATGGTTTATTCATCACAAAACAATTTGATGTTGCCAACACATTTTTATAATTATTTCATTGGTAAAGTGGGAAAACTTTGGAAGGAAATGCCGACAACGAACAGTGAGCCATCTTGACTAAGAGATCAGGAGAGACTGACTGCATCACTTTTTATTTTTATAAGAAACGTGTTGAAAAATTAGAGGACAACCATCTAAATTGTTTGCATAGTCAACTTACACACAGCTCTGATACATACACACACTTACCCCGCCAGACATGACACCAGGGATCTTTTTCCAGTCCACTATTATATAGAGCCATTATTGCATGGTACTCCCATCTCATATTACTCAAATGAACAGCAAACCTGGTTTCAGAAACCAGATAAAACAACGTCTCACGGCACAACGCCTCGCCACTATTGGACCTAGATATATTGTATATATATATATTTGTGTGGCTATGTGTGCCATTTTTAGATTAATGTAGTTCGGTCCCTGAGTTGTTCTTGTCTGTTAATGTTCTGTATTATGTCATGTTTTGTGTGGACCACAGAAAGAGTAGCTGCTACTTTCGCAACAGCTAACGGGGATCCGATCCTAATAAAATACCAATTACCCCTCAACCATCCCAATGGACATTTACAGTATTTAATTGTCACTAATACAGTTATGTGTATATAGTGCTATTTGTATATATATATATATATATATATATATATATATATATATATATATTTTTTTTTACATTTTCCTTGTTTTATTTCGCTAGTCCTGCATGTTGGAGCTCGGCGACTAAGATTTTCACTGTACCCTGCAATCACACCTGCAACCCTGTACATGTGACTGTTGAACACTGAAGCTGAATCTAAGCCAGATACGACCACAAACTACTACTGACAATATCTCCAGCAATTCAATAGATACAGTTCTGGATTTGCCAATCAAGCAATACTGTTATCATGTATTCTCAACTTTCTAGTGTGACACAAAAGTGCCAATGACTTGATGACTGAAAAGTGTTTTTTTGTCTTTGTCTCCACAGCAAGGACTTGAACAGTATGAGCAACGTTTCCCTCAGAGGTAAGGGCCACTTTTTGTCTCTATAGATACAAATACTCGGTCGTGATACTGAATTGGTTTGTCCGGGTGGCACTAGACTGGATATGATTTCATGGACTTGTAAACACTACAAGTAATTAGTGTCCTTAATAGGATAGGAACTGCAACATAAAGTCATGGACTTGTAGACACTACAAGTAATTAGTGTCCCTGATAGGAACTGCAACATAAAGTCATGGACTTGTAGACACTACAAGTAATTAGTGTCCCTGATAGGAACTGCAACATAAAGTAATGGACTTGTAGACACTAAAAGTAATTAGTGTCCTTAATAGGATAGGAACTGCAACATAAAGTCATGGACTTGTAGACACTAAAAGTAATTAGTGTCCTTAATAGGATAGGAACTGCAACATAAAGTCATGGACTTGTAGACACTACAAGTAATTAGTGTCCCTGATAGGAACTGCAACATAAAGTAATGGACTTGTAGACACTACAAGTAATTAGTGTCCCTGATAGGAACTGCAACATAAAGTAATGGACTTGTAGACACTACAAGTAATTAGTGTCCCTGATAGGAACTGCAACATAAAGTAATGGACTTGTAGACACTACAAGTAATTAGTGTCCCTGATAGGAACTGCAACATAAAGTAATGGACTTGTAGACACTACAAGTAATTAGTGTCCCTGATAGGAACTGCAACATAAAGTAATGGACTTGTAGACACTACAAGTAATTAGTGTCCCTGATAGGAACTGCAACATAAAGTAATGGACTTGTAGACACTACAAGTAATTAGTGTCCTTAAGTATTCCCCTGATAGGAACTGCAATATAAACTATCAAACTACAAACAAGGACATATCAGGTTTTTGTTGTGTTAATTGCCATATAATTTTAATGGTTTATTTTTGGTGTGTTTCCCTTTTTTCCCCCTGATTTTTAATTTTCTAACATTTATTTATTTGATGACGAGACCTAGCTATGATATTATCATGATGAGACAGAAAGGTTGGTTTGCCCAAAAACCCAATGTTGGACCAATGGGAATCACCTATCCTTATGCCGTTCCTAGTGGGTCAAATAAATATTTTCCCTCCGTTTTATCCTATTACTTTGAAACATATTTGTTGCTTTAGCTTGCTTTTTGCTTTTATCGTTAAGTTTCATTTAGGCTATTATAAATTTGATTTCAGGGAAAAGCCCCAGGCTTGAACACTCCCCCTCCTAGATACTGGCCCTCCATAGTATTGTTACTATCCCTTCTACGTTGCTGCCCACACTGTGCTCTGTGTCCATGTATATAGGCTACAGTATACTAGACCTGGGTCCATATAATATGTGTTTTCTATGCTATTTGAACTCAGGTCTGCAGTAAATGTTGAATGTGAAAGGCTGTCAGTTAATTTGTTGTAGCATATCAAAGAAATGAGATTGAAGACATGAAATTATTTTACTGTCTTCTCCTTTTTATATCTGGGGAAAGGTTATCTTAACTGTATGAAATACTACGATATTCAAATACTCATCATGAATGGATGAAGGGAATGTGCAGACGGAGGCAGCAACATGGGACCCAGCGCCAAAATTGGCCAAACTAAATGCCTGTAGATTGTGTATTTGTCTGTGGTTGTGTTGCTCCCCTGTTGTTTCTCTGAGTGCCTATATACTGTATATACCTGGAAGCTTCTCCTTTTCTTTGTTCCACAGTTCCGAAGGGGGAACAGTTACGAAATTGATTTCGACAGTGTGAGAAGGGACAGACAGACACAGACTCGGGTTGTTGCTGCTGCTGCAATACGACTGACTTACTGACTGCCAGGCACCTCTGCAATCCCTCATCATCTGCCCTCCTCACCAGTCACTCTAACCCTCACCCCTCCCCTCCTCTCTCTAACCCTCACCACTCCTCTCTCTAACCCACCACAACACTCCCCCCTCCGGCGCTTACCAGTCGACCCCCCCCCCCCCCCCCCCCCCACAATTCCACCAAGGGAAAGACTTGTCTATCCTCCTTGCCTTCCTGCCTCTCTCTCACCTGGCACTTTCACACTACTGGGAAGTTCCTAGGCCAAGCACTGGTGGAACCAGTACCCACCGCTAATGGCCTGACACCATCCTGACACCCTCCTGACACCATCCAAATCATTGGAATGATGGACTTTGTCTGAGGATGAAAATAAGGAAAATCTTTTGCTTGTCTTTCATGCATGTATATGTCTTTTCTATTCAATGGGGATTTATTCCTCTGTAAACATATATATATATATATATATATAATAAAATAGTACAAATTATTTAAAATAAAATCTTTAACATTCTACACCAGATTGAAGGTTGAAGGATGTATATTATCATTGTAAATCAAAATGGTAATCCAAAGGGGATTGTTTTAGTCATGTAAAGATGAAAATAAATTATTCAAAAAATGTAAAGTTAAAACTATACTGGGTCTTCTTATCCGTCAGACAATAACTTTACTTTATAGACTGAGGTTCTTCTGATAACGTCTAACGTTCCTCTTCAAATGAGAGGCGTATGTATCACATGTAGTGAAATAACTTAAATAAATGTAAATGTTATTTTTTCTCATAACTTATTGGGGGGCATCCGCCCAATGAAATGGATGACCATGAATGTGTACTATACATTAATGCACCATAAAGTAAAATATATGATTTAGTATATCTATTGATTATCAGTTGATCAAAATGCACCTTAAAGACCTAATACTCTGTATTATTTGTGACATTCTCTGTAAACATGTATTATTGTGTTATTATTAGCCACAAAGTCATGTTTTATTATGTCAGAGGTGTTACCTGACAGGCAGTGTGAAAGACTTTTTACTCTGATAATCAAAAGCTTGTGGATTTCTGAATATATCTTTTTTTTGTCTTTTTAATATAAACATACACAAGGCTGAACGGAGAAAACAACCCTCATCCCTGAAAGAAAGAGTTGTGAGGCTCTGAGTAGGATTACAGTTCATGCATGAAAGAAGAAACAGCTGATAGCTGTGCACCTCGGCCATCCCACAACAAAGGTGCTACATTTCATGGTGTGGAAACCATGTTGCCAAAGCAACAGCTTCTGTTCTTATCCCCTCCAATCAGTGCTGCCTGGATGCCAACTTTTAACAAAGAACCATAATTGTGACTACACCGTGCCTCTTGCTGTGCATACAATAGGAAGATGAGTTGAGACTAACATCAATAAATGTTTGCTAGCTATAAACCATTCAATCTAACCGTTGTGTAATTACCATATATCACAGAAATAATAGGTCATTCTGATCTGCACACATATATACAGAAACGTTGGAAGTGAATGAATGGATGAGATGCCCTTAAAGGAGTCATCAGTCATCCATTTGCCAACAGCACAACTGCAAATTATGGCAATAATTGGATCAATAGCCATTTAGAGCATTGTAATAAATAGCCTTTTGTCACATGTACTGTAACTCTTGCTATTGTGACATATATATTTGCAGTACATATGAAATGAACAACTGTGCAACCTCAAAGGGAGAGGAGTTGATTTGTTTTTGGGACTTCATTCAGCCTTCTTGTACTTTTAGTCTTTGTATTGAAATAAAGGGAATGGAAAAAAGCATGATATGTGAGGCAGGATAAAACATGTCTGTTATTTCTATGTGCTGAATAAAGAAAGACGCTAGTCTGTCTGCTTGTCTATATGTTCGTTAATACCTGGTCCTGTCTAAATCAGAAATTCTATCTTTGAATCACCCTTTAAATCCTATTAGATTGACCCAATTATTACAACTTGCCAAAGAGAAGAATAAGTGGCATTTACAGCCCAAAACGTATTCCCGCCACAAACAAAATGGTGTCTTCTTTACATGTGCCTTGCTGTCTTTTTCCCGCACCGTCTCTCTGTTTGTGTGTGACCAAACTCCTCTCTTCCCCTAGCTTTGCCAACCCCCTTCTCTGTCTATCTGTGTTAAATGTAGAGACAAAAGCGCTCTCAAACGAGTTACTACGACCAGAAGCTGCCAATGTTTCTTCTTTCTCCACTAGAATAAGGCCAAGGTAGGAGTATTCAGACTGCCACATCTGAAGAGATGGCATGACCACTCTGTGGGGGGGGGGGCGGGGATTTGTTTGATATACATTACCGTTCAAAAGTTTGGGGTCACTTAGAAATGTCCTTATTTTTTTAAAGAAAGCAAAACATTTTCGTCCATTAAAATGATATCAAATTGATCAGAAATACAGTGTAGACATTGTTAATGTTGTAAATGACTATTGTAGCTGGAAACGGCTGATTATATATATTTTTTAAATTAAAAATGGAATATCTACATAGGCGTACAGAGGCCCATTTATCAGCAACCATCACTCCTGTGTTCCAAGAATAGACTGAAGAGTTTCAGAAGAAAGTTCTTTGTTTCTGGCCATTTTGAGCCTGTAATCAAACCCACAAATGCTGATGCTCCAGATACTCAACTAGTCTAAAGAAGGCCAGTTTTATTGCTTCTTTAATCAGGACAACAGTTTTCAGCTGTGCTAACAATTGCAAAAGGGTTTTCTAATGATCAATTAGCCTTATAAAATGATCAACATGGATTAGCTAACACAACGTACCATTGGAACACAGGAGTGTTGGTTGCTGACAATGGGCCTCTACGCCTATGTAGATATTCCATTAAAAAAATCTGCCGTTTCCAGCTACAATAGTCATTTACAACATTAACAATGTCTACACTGTATTTCTGTTCAATTGCTGATGTAATTTTAATGGACAAAAAAATGTGCTTTTCTTTCAAAAACAAGGACATTTCTAAGTGACCCCAAACTTTTGAACGGTTGTATGAATGTATGTGTGTGTGTGTGTATATATATACATACATACATACATACAGTGGCTTGCTTAAGTATTCACCCCCCTTGGCATTTTACCTATTTTGTTGCCTTACAACCTGGAATTGGGGGGGGGGGTTGTATCATTTGATATACGACACATGCCTACCACTTTGAAGAAGCAAAATATGTTTTATTGTGAAACAAACAAGAATTAAGACAAAACAGAACTTGAGTGTGCATAACTATTCACCCCCCCAAAGTCAATACTTTCTAGAGCCACCTTTTGCAGCAATTACAGCTGCAAGTTTCTTGGGGTATGTCTATAAGCTTGGCACATCTAGACACTGGATTTTTGTCCATTCAAGGAAAAACTGCTCCAGCTCCTTCAAGTTGGATGGGTTCTGCTGGTGTACAACAATCTTTAAGTCATACCACAAATTCTCAATTGGATTGAAGTCTGGGCTTTGGCCATTCCAAGATATTTAAATGTTTTCCCTTAAACCACTCAAGTGTTGCTTTAGCAGTATGCTTAGGGTCATTGTCCTGCTGTAAGGTGAACCTCCATCACAGTCTCAAATCTCTGGAAGACAAACAGGTTTCCCTCAAGAATTTCCCTGTATTTAGCACCATCCATCATTCCTTCAATTCTAACCAGTTTCCCAGTCCTTGCCGATGGAAAAACATCCTGCCGATGGTGTTCTCGGGGTGATGAGAAGTTTTGGGTTTGCGCCAGACATAGCATTTTCCTTGATGGCGAAAAAGGTCAATTTTAGTCTCATCTGACCAGAGTACCTTCTTCCATATGTTTGGGGAGAATCCCACATGCCTTTTGGCGAACACCAAACATGTTTGCTTATTGTTTTCTTTAAGCAATGGCTTTTTTCTGGCCACTCTTCCGTAAAGCCCAGCTCTTTGGAGTGTACGGCTTAAAGAGGTCCTATGGACAGATACTCCAATCTTCGCTGTGGAGCTTTGCAGCTCCTTCAGGGTTATCTTTGGTGTCTTTGTTGCCTCTCTGATTAATGCCATCATTGCCTGGTCTGTGAGTTTTGGTGGGCGGCCCTCTCTTGCCAGGTTTGTTGTGGTGCCATATTTTTTAAGAATGGATTTAATGGTGCTCCTTGGGATGTTCAAAGTTTCTGATATTTTTTTATAACCCAACCCTGATCTGTACTTCTCCACAACTTTGTCCCTGACCTGTTTGGAGAGCTCCTTGGTCTTCATGGTGCCGCTTGCTTGGTGGTGCCCATTGCTTAGTGGTGTTGCAGACTCTGGGGCCTTTCAGAACAGGTGTGTATATATACTGGGATCATGTGACTGATCATGTGACACTTAGATTGCACACAGGTGGACTTCATTTAATTCAATTCTGAAGGTAATTGGTTGCACCAGATCTTATTTAGGGGCTTCATAGCGAAGGGGGTGAATACATATGCACGCACCTCTTTTCCGTTTTTATTTTTTTTTGTCAAATTTTTTGAAACAAGTAAAAATACATTACTTCACCAATTTGGACTATTTTGTGTTATGTCCATTACATGAAATTCAAATAAAAGTCAATTTAAATTACACATTGTAATGCAACAAAATATGAAAAACACCAAGGGGGATGAATACTTTTGCAAGGCACTGTACATACATACCTGCATACATACATACAGTGCCTTCGGAAAGTATTTAGACCCATTGACATTTCCACATTTTGTGACGTTACAAAGTCAGGTTTTTTAGTAATAATGTAAAAAAAAATATATATACATTTACGTAAGTATCTTGGCCTTTTACTCAGTACTTTGTTGATGCACCTTTGGCAGTGATTACAGCATCGAGTCTTCCTGGCGCTACAAGGCACACCTGTAATTAGGGACTTTCTCCCATTCTTCTCTGCAGATCCTCTCAACCTCTGTCAGGTTGAATGGGGAGCGTCGATACACAGCTATTTTCAGGTCTTTCCAAAGATGTTCGATCGGGTTCAAATCCGGGCTCAGGCTAAAGGACGTTTAGAGACATGTCCCGAAGCCACTCATGCGTTGTCTTGGCGGTGTGCTTAGGGTCGTTGTCCTGTTGGAAGGTGAACCTTCGCCCCAGTCTGAGGTCCTGAGCGCTCTAGAGCAGGTTTTCATCAAGGATCTCTCTGTACTTTGCTCCGTTAATCTTTCCCTCAATACTGACTAGTCTCCCAGTCCCTAAAAACATCCCCACAGCATGTTGCTGCCACCACCATGCTTCACCGTAGGGATGGTGCCAGGTTTCCTCCAGACATGACGCTTTGGCATTTAGACCAAAGAGTTCAATCTTGGTTTCATCAGACCAGAGAATCTTGTTTCTCATAGTCTGAGTCTTTTAAGTGCCATTTGGCAAACTCCAAGCGGGCTGACATGCCTTTTACTGAGGTGTGGCTTCTAAAAACCTGGTTTCGCTTTGTCGTTATGGAGTATTGTGATGTCATTATGGGGTATTGTGTGTAGATTTTTGAGGAAAAACATTAATTTAATTCATTGTAGAACAAGGCTGTAACGTAACAAAATGTGGAAAAAGTCTAGGGGTATGAATACTTTCAGAATGCACTGTATAATATATATATATATACAGTGGGGAGAACAAGTATTTGATACACTGCCGATTTTGCAGGTTTTCCTACTTACAAAGCATGTAGAGGTCTGTAATTCTTATCATAGGTACACTTCAACTGTGAGAGACGGAATCTAAAACAAAAATCCAGAAAATCACATTGTATGATTTTTAAGTAATTAATTAGCATTTTATTGCATGACATAAGTATTTGATACATCAGAAAAGCAGAACTTAATATTTGGTACAGAAACCTTTGTTTGCAATTACAGAGATCATACGTTTCCTGTAGTTCTTGACCAGGTTTGCACACACTGCAGCAGGGATTTTGGCCCACTCCTCCATACAGACCTTCTCCAGATCCTTCAGGTTTCGGGGCTGTCGCTGGGCAATACGGACTTTCAGCTCCTTCCAAAGATGTTCTATTGGGTTCAGGTCTGGAGACTGGCTAGGCCACTCCAGGACCTTGAGATGCTTCTTACGGAGCCACTCCTTAGTTGCCCTGGCTGTGTGTTTCAGGTCGTTGTCATGCTAGAAGACCCAGCCACGACCCATCTTCAATGCTCTTACTGAGGGAAGGAGGTTGTTGGCCAAGATCTCGCGATACATGGCCCCATCCATCCTCCCCTCAATACGGTGCAGTCGTCCTGTCCCCTTTGCAGAAAAGCATCCCCAAAGAATGATGTTTCCACCTCCATGCTTCACGGTTGGGATGGTGTTCTTGGGGTTGTACTCATCCTTCTTCTTCTTCCAAACACGGCGAGTGGAGTTTAGACCAAAAAGCTCTATTTTTGTCTCATCAAACCACATGACCTTCTCCCATTCCTCCTCTGGATCATCCAGATGGTCATTGGCAAACTTCAAACGGGCCTGGACATGCGCTGGCTTGAGCAGGGGGACCTTGCGTGCGCTGCAGGATTTTAATCCATGACGGCGTAGTGTGTTACTAATGATTTTCTTTGAGACTGTGGTCCCAGCTCTCTTCAGGTCATTGACCAGGTCCTGCCGTGTAGTTCTGGGCTGATCCCTCACCTTCCTCATGATCATTGATGCCCCACGAGGTGAGATCTTGCATGGAGCCCCAGACCGAGGGTGATTGATCTTCATCTTGAACTTCTTCCATTTTCTAATAATTGCGCCAACAGTTGTTGCCTTCTCACCAAGCTGCTTGCCTATTGTCCTGTAGCCCATTCCAGCCTTGTGCAGGTCTACAATTTTATCCCTGATGTCCTTACACAGCTCTCTGGTCTTGGCCATTGTGGAGAGGTTGGAGTCTGTTTGATTGAGTGTGTGGACAGGTGTCTTTTATACAGGTAACGAGTTCAAACAGGTGCAGTTAATACAGGTAATGAGTGGAGAACAGGAGGGCTTCTTAAAGAAAAACTAACAGGTCTGTGAGACCCGGAATTCTTACTGGTTAGTAGGTGATCAAATACTTATGTCATGCAATAAAATGCAAATGAATTACTTAAAAATCATACAATGTGATTTTCTCGATTTTTGTTTTAGATTCCGTCTCTCACAGTTGAAGTGTACCTATGATAAAAATTACAGACCTCTACATGCTTTGTAAGTAGGAAAACCTGCAAAATCGGCAGTGTATCAAATACTTGTTCTACCCACTGTATATATGATTTTTCTTTTATTTGTCATTTTGTTTTTGGAACAATGCAAATGTTTTGTTGTAAAGATCAATCTGAGTGATGTACAGAGAATTATTGCTGTGCATGATTTGGGGGGGATACCAAAACAGTTGTAATGTTGAAAAATGACCTCAAATGTACGATGACTTTCTACTATAGAAGAAAAGCGTAATAGATATTTATTCAGTTAAGAGCTCTGTTGTATTTATAATGATATGTTGTGTGGTCCTCTCACGAATCGGGAAGGCATGCAGTTTATTAGGCTACAGATGAAATACGTTGTGATTTAACAGGGTGATGAAAGTGCACGGTGATGAGCTTGATGCTACTTTCCAATAAATAGCGAGGGTCCTCTCCTGGTGAAATGATGATCGATGCTTGGCTGCCGTTTTTTGAATAATTTAAATAATCTCTCATCCATAATAATCTCATAATGTAGGCTAGCCAGCACTGTGTCAGTATGTCATCACACACAGACTAGTCAGTTTGATAGAAATGTGTCTGTGTTGGGAAAATGTTCATCTTTTCATGAGGATTTAAAAAAATATTCACATGAAAAGCTGTCGCCAATTGGATAGAAACCTAGCTATAGGCTCATTAAATTACTCTATTGCAATAAAGTAGTTATAGATACTTGGGGATTACAAAAGTGTTGGTGGATGAAACAACTAATTATAAATGGGTCTAAACCTTCACTTAAATGCTAAAAAAAATCTTAGCTACTTTTGTCACGATAAATTATTTTGTGTTCCCGGTCCCATCTTTAGTAGAGGTAGTGCTAGTTAAAAGTAGTCACCCACCCTAAGTCACCCACCCTAAGCCTTCTCTGTACTACCTATCATGCATGCAGTGCCTCCACTTTGCATATTTGGTGTTACTTCCTGGATGGTGGTCTGGACACTGCATGTCTCTATGGAGTCTAGTATAGCACAGTAGGTCCCATTTTTTATTTAAATAGTCTGCTATACACTGACAGTCCAAAATATTAGGAACATGACAGAAACTTACCAGATGAATCCAGGTGAAAGCTACGATGCCTTATTGATGTCACTTGTTAAACCCACTTCAATCAGTTTAGATGAAGGGGAGGAGACGGGTTAAAGAAGGATTTTTAAGTCTTGAGACATGGATTGTGTATGTCTGCCATTGAGGTTGAATGGGCAAGTGCCTTTGAACGTGGTATAGTAGTAGGTACCAGGTACACCGGTTTGAGTGTGTCAAGAACTGCAACGCTGCCTGTTTTTCAAGCTCAACAGTTTCTGTGTGTGTCAAGAATGGTCCCCCACCCAAAGGACATCCAGCCAACTTGACACAACTGTGGGAAGCATTGGAGTCAACATGGGCCAGCATCCCTGTGGGAAGCATTGGAGTCAACATGGGCCAGCATCCCTGTGGGAAGCATTGGAGTCAACATGGGCCAGCATCCCTGTGGGAAGCATTGGAGTCAACATGGGCCAGCATCCCTGTGGGAAGCATTGGAGTCAACATGGGCCAGCATCCCTGTGGGAAGCATTGGAGTCAACATGGGCCAGCATCCCTGTGGACGCGTTCGATATATTTTAGTCCATGCCTGATGAATTGAGGCTGTTCTGAGTGCAAAAGGGTGCAACACAATATTAGGAAGGTGTTCCTAATGTTTTGTACACTCACTGTAGATAGTCCCTTATATATGTTCTCTAGATGCTTACATTTTCAACAAACTGTCAACCACATCTGGAGTTATAGATCTGGGGAAGGGTACCAACATTTTTTTGCAGCATTGATGATCCCCAAGAACACAGTGGCCTCCATCTTTCTTAAATGGAAGATGTTTAGAACCACCAAGACTCTTCCTAGAGCTGGCCGCCCGGCCAAACTGAACAATCGGGGGAGAAGGACCTTGGTCAGTGAGGTGACCAAGAACCCGATGGTCACTGACAGAGATCCAGAGATCTTCTGTGGAGATGGGAGAACCTTTCAGAAGGACAACCATCTCTGCAGCACTCCACCAATCAGGCCTTTGTGGTAGAGTGGCCAGACGGAAGCCACTCCTCAGTAAAAGGCACATGACAGCCCGCCTGGAGTTTGCCAAAAGACACCTGAAGACTCTCAGACAATGAGAAACGCAATTCTCTGGTCTGATGAAACCAAGATTGAATTCTTTGGCCTGAATGCCAAGCGTTACGCCTGCAGGAAACCTGGCACCATCCCTACGGTGAAGCATGATGGTTGCAGCAACATGCTGTGGGGATGTTTTTCAGCGGCAGGGACTGGGAGACTAGTCAGGGTTGAGGCAAAGATGAACAGAGCAAAGTACAGAGAGATCCTTATTGAAAACCTGCTCAGACTGGGGTGAAGGTTCACCTTCCAACAGGACAAAGACCCTAAGCACACACCCAAGACAATGCAAGAGTGGCTTCAAAGAAGAATGGGAGAAACTCCCCAAATAGAGGTGCCAAGCTTGTAACGTCATATCCAAGAAGACTCGAGGCTGTAATGGCTGCCAAAGGTGCTTCAACAAAGTACTGAGTAAAGGGTCTGAATACTTTTGTAAATGTGATTTTTCCGTAATAAAAAAAAAAAGAAATAGCAAAAATGTCTAATCCTGTTTTTCTTATCATTATGGGGTATTGTGTGAAGATTGATGTGGAAAAAACAACAATATAATACATTTTAGAGTAAGGCTGTAACCTAACAATGTGGAAAAACTCAAGGGATATGAATATTTTCTGAGAGCACTGTAGGTACAGTAGGGGTAAAGTCAAGCCGTTTAGGGTCCTATTGGTTCAAGACTTGATGCACCACTACCGCTTGCCGTACAGAAGCAGAGAGAACAGTCTATATGACTTGGGTGGTTGAAGTCTTTGACAATTTTTGGGGCCTTCCTCTGACACCTCCTGGTATAGAGGTCCTGGATGGCAGGAAGCTTGGCCCCAGTGATGTACTGGGCCGTACGCACTACCCTCTGTAGCGCATTGCAGTCGGGTGCCTTGCAGTTGCCGTACCAAGCGTTGATGCAGCCAGTCAGTGGGCAGGCTGTAGACCTTTTGGAGGATCTGAGAACACATGCCAAACCTGTTCAGCCTCCTGTGGGGGAAGAGGCGCTGTAGTGCCCTCTTCACAACTATGTGGGTGTGTGTGGAACATGTTAATTTCTTAGTGATGTGGACGACGAGGAACTTGAAGCTCTCGACCTGCTCCATGTGAATGGGGGCGTGCTCAGTCCTCCATTTCCTGTAGTCCATGATTAGCTCCTTTGTCTTGCTGACGTTGAGGGAGAGGTTATTGTCCTGGCACCACACTGCCAGGTTTCCTATAAGCTGTCTCATCGTCATTGTCAGTGATCTGTCCTATCACCGGCGTGTCATTGGCAAACTTAATGATGATGTTGGCATCATGCATCTCTGTTGATTTGTAACGGCTTGTGAGAGTTAGGGTTTGGGTTGTGGCTAGAGATGTGGTTAGCCCCATCTCTAGCCACAACCCAAACCCCATCTATAGCCACAACCCAAACCCCATCTCTAGCCACAACCCCATCTCTAGCCACAACCCTAACCCCACCTCTAGCCACAACCCCATCTCTAGCCACAACCCCATCTCTAGCCACAACCCAAACCCCATCTATAGCCACAACCCTAACCCCACCTCTAGCCACAACCCTAACCCCACCTCTAGCCACAACCCTAACCCCACCTCTAGCCACAACCCTAACCCCACCTCTAGCCACAACCCCACCTCTAGCCACAACCCTAACCCCATCTCTAGTCACAACCCTAAGGGTTATGGCTAGTGATGGGGTTAGGGTTGTGGCTAGAGGTGGGGTTAGGGTTGTGACTAGAGATGAGGTTAGGGTTGTGGCTAGAGATGGGGTTAGGGTTGTGGCTAGAGATGGGGTTAGGGTTGTGGCTAGAGATGGGGTTAGTGTTGTGGCTAGAGATGGGGTTGTGGCTAGAGATGGGGTTGTGGCTAGAGGTGGGGTTAGGGTTGTGGCTAGAGATGGGGTTGTGGCTAGAGATGGGGTTGTGGCTAGAGGTGGGGTTAGGGTTGTGGCTATAGATGGGGTTTGGGTTGTGGCTAGGGTTAGGGTTGTGGCTAGAGATGGGGTTAGGGTTGTGGCTAGGGTTAGGGTTGTGGCTAGAGATGGGGCTAACCCCATCTCTAGCCACAACCCTAACCCCATCACTATCCACAACCCTAACCCCATCTCTAGCCACAACCCCATCTCTAGCCATAACCCTAACCCCATCTCTAGCCACAGCCCCATCTCTAGCCACAACCCCATCTCTAGCCACAACCCTAATGTTGTGGCTAGAGGTGGGGTTAGGGTTGTGGCTAGAGATGGGGTTGTGGCTAGAGGTGGGGTTAGGGTTGTGGCTATAGATGGGGTTTGGGTTGTGGCTAGAGATGGGGTTGTGGCTAGAGATGGGGTTGTGGCTAGAGGTGGGGTTAGGGTTGTGGCTAGAGATGGGGTTAGGGTTCGGGTTAGGTTTGAAGCTAAAGTATTCGGGTTGAACCGGGATGTGGACATAAAGCTAGGGTTAGGGTTGTTGAATGAAAACCGCTGGAGGCTACAGTATAGTAGTTATACTGATCCACCACCATACCGCTGGAGGTTACAGTACAGTAGTTATACTGATCCACCACCATACCGCTGTAGGCTACAGTACAGTAGTTATACTGATCCACCACCATACCGCTGTAGGCTACAGTACAGTAGTTATACTGATCCACCACCATACCGCTGGAGGCTACAGTACAGTAGTTATACTGATCCACCACCATACCGCTGTAGGCTACAGTATAGTAGTTATACTGATCCACCACCATACCGCTGTAGGCTACAGTACAGTAGTTATACTGATCCACCACCATACCGCTGGAGGCTACAGTACAGTAGTTATACTGATCCACCACCATACCGCTGTAGGCTACAGTACAGTAGTTATACTGATCCACCACCATACCGCTGTAGGCTACAGTACAGTAGTTATACTGATCCACCACCATACCGCTGTAGGCTACAGTACAGTAGTTATACTGATCCACCACCATACCGCTGGAGGCTACAGTACAGTAGTTATACTGATCCACCACCATACCGCTGTAGGCTACAGTATAGTAGTTATACTGATCCACCACCATACCGCTGTAGGCTACAGTACTGTAGTTATACTGATCCACCACCATACCGCTGTAGGCTACAGTAGTTATACTGATCCACCACCATACCGCTGGAGGCTACAGTATAGTAGTTATACTGATCCACCACCATACCGCTGTAGGCTACAGTAGTTATACTGATCCACCACCATACCGCTGTAGGCTACAGTATAGTAGTTATACTGATCCACCATACCGCTGTAGGCTACAGTACAGTAGTTATACTGATCCACCACCATACCGCTGTAGCCTACAGTACTGTAGTTATACTGATCCACCACCATACCGCTGTAGGCTACAGTACAGTAGTTATACTGATCCACCACCATACCTCTGTAGGTTACAGTAGTTATACTGATCCACCACCATACCGCTGGAGGCTACAGTACAGTAGTTATATTGATCCACCACCATACCGCTGGAGGCTACAGTACAGTAGTTATATTGATCCACCACCATACCGCTGGAGGCTACAGTACAGTAGTTATACTGATCCACCACCATACCGCTGTAGGCTACAGTACAGTAGTTATACTGATCCACCACCATACCGCTGGAGGCTACAGTACAGTAGTTATACTGATCCACCACCATACCGCTGTAGGCTACAGTAGTTATACTGATCCACCACCATACCTCTGTAGGTTACAGTAGTTATACTGATCCACCACCATACCTCTGTAGGTTACAGTAGTTATATTGATCCACCACCATACCGCTGGAGGCTACAGTACAGTAGTTATACTGATCCACCACCATACCGCTGTAGGCTACAGTATAGTAATTATACTGATCCACCACCATACCGCTGGAGGCTACAGTATAGTAGTTATACTGATCCACCACCATACCGCTGGAGGCTACAGTATAGTAGTTATACTGATCCACCACCATACCGCTGTAGGCTACAGTACAGTAGTTATACTGATCCACCACCATACCGCTGTAGGCTACAGTAGTTATACTGATCCACCACCATACCGCTGTAGGCTACAGTATAGTAGTTATACTGATCCACCACCATACCGCTGGAGGCTACAGTACAGTAGTTATACTGATCCACCACCATACCGCTGGAGGCTACAGTACAGTAGTTATACTGATCCACCACCATACCGCTGTAGGCTACAGTACTGTAGTTATACTGATCCACCACCATACCGCTGTAGGCTACAGTACAGTAGTTATACTGATCCACCACCATACCGCTGGAGGCTACAGTACAGTAGTTATACTGATCCAGCACCATACCGCTGTAGGCTACAGTACAGTAGTTATACTGATCCACCACCATACCGCTGTAGGCTACAGTACAGTAATTATACTGATCCACCACCATACCGCTGTAGGCTACAGTACAGTAGTTATACTGATCCACCACCATACCGCTGTAGGCTACAGTACAGTAGTTATACTGATCCACCACCATACTGCTGTAGGCTACAGTACAGTAGTTCTACTGATCCACCACCATACCGCTGTAGGCTACAGTACAGTAGTTATACTGATCCACCACCATACCGCTGTAGGCTACAGTAGTTATACTGATCCACCACCATACCGCTGGAGGCTACAGTACAGTAGTTATACTGATCCACCACCATACCGCTGTAGGCTACAGTAGTTATACTGATCCACCACCATACCGCTGGAGGCTACAGTATAGTAGTTATACTGATCCACCACCATACCGCTGTAGGCTACAGTACAGTAGTTATACTGATCCACCACCATACCGCTGGAGGCTACAGTACAGTAGTTATACTGATCCACCACCATACCGCTGGAGGCTACAGTACAGTAGTTATACTGATCCACCACCATACCGCTGTAGGCTACAGTAGTTATACTGATCCACCACCATACCTCTGTAGGTTACAGTAGTTATACTGATCCACCACCATACCTCTGTAGGTTACAGTAGTTATATTGATCCACCACCATACCGCTGGAGGCTACAGTACAGTAGTTATACTGATCCACCACCATACCGCTGTAGGCTACAGTACAGTAGTTATACTGATCCACCACCATACCGCTGGAGGCTACAGTACAGTAATTATACTGATCCACCACCATACCGCTGGAGGCTACAGTATAGTAGTTATACTGATCCACCACCATACCGCTGGAGGCTACAGTATAGTAGTTATACTGATCCACCACCATACCGCTGTAGGCTACAGTACAGTAGTTATACTGATCCACCACCATACCGCTGTAGGCTACAGTAGTTATACTGATCCACCACCATACCGCTGTAGGCTACAGTATAGTAGTTATACTGATCCACCACCATACCGCTGGAGGCTACAGTACAGTAGTTATACTGATCCACCACCATACCGCTGGAGGCTACAGTACAGTAGTTATACTGATCCACCACCATACCGCTGTAGGCTACAGTACTGTAGTTATACTGATCCACCACCATACCGCTGTAGGCTACAGTACAGTAGTTATACTGATCCACCACCATACCGCTGGAGGCTACAGTACAGTAGTTATACTGATCCAGCACCATACCGCTGTAGGCTACAGTACAGTAGTTATACTGATCCACCACCATACCGCTGTAGGCTACAGTACAGTAATTATACTGATCCACCACCATACCGCTGTAGGCTACAGTACAGTAGTTATACTGATCCACCACCATACCGCTGTAGGCTACAGTACAGTAGTTATACTGATCCACCACCATACCGCTGGAGGCTACAGTACAGTAGTTATACTGATCCACCACCATACCGCTGTAGGCTACAGTAGTTATACTGATCCACCACCATACCGCTGGAGGCTACAGTATAGTAGTTATACTGATCCACCACCATACCGCTGTAGGCTACAGTACAGTAGTTATACTGATCCACCACCATACCGCTGGAGGCTACAGTACAGTAGTTATACTGATCCACCACCATACCGCTGGAGGCTACAGTACAGTAGTTATACTGATCCACCACCATACCGCTGGAGGCTACAGTACAGTAGTTATACTGATCCACCACCATACCGCTGTAGGCTACAGTACAGTAGTTATACTGATCCACCACCATACCGCTGTAGGCTACAGTACAGTAGTTATACTGATCCACCACCATACCGCTGTAGGCTACAGTACAGTAGTTATACTGATCCACCACCATACCGCTGGAGGCTACAGTACAGTAATTATACTGATCCACCACCATACCGCTGTAGGCTACAGTACAGTAGTTATACTGATCCACCACCATACCGCTGTAGGCTACAGTACAGTAGTTATACTGATCCACCACCATACCGCTGTAGGCTACAGTACAGTAGTTATACTGATCCACCACCATACCGCTGGAGGCTACAGTACAGTAGTTATACTGATCCACCACCATACCGCTGTAGGCTACAGTACAGTAGTTATACTGATCCACCACCATACCGCTGTAGGCTACAGTACAGTAATTATACTGCTTCTCTCCTGATCCACCACCATACCGCTGTAGGTTACAGTACAGTAGTTATATTGATCCACCACCATACCCCAGCCAGCCAGCTAGTTCTTCTTACTGCTCACAAACAGGTACTTCTCCCAACTGCATGTAAACCTGACCTGTGAGCCCTGACCTGCAACGGGTATTGTAGTGCCATTTAACTGGTGTCTGTCTGTACAGTATTCTGTGTTTCGGTGTGATTTGTGTAATGTTTGTGTGTATGTGTCATATGCCTGTTTGTGTGTATGTGTCATATGCCTGTTTGTGTGTATGTGTCATATGCCTGTTTGTGTGTATGTGTCATATGCCTGTTTGTGTGTATGTGTCATATGCCTGTTTGTGTGTATGTGTCATATGCCTGTTTGTGTGTATGTGTCATATGCCTGTTTGTGTGTATGTGTCATATGCCTGTTTGTGTGTATGTGTCATATGCCTGTTTGTGTGTATGTGTCATATGCCTGTTTGTGTGTATGTGTCATATGCCTGTTTGTGTGTATGTGTCATATGCCTGTTTGTGTGTATGTGTCATATGCCTGTTTGTGATACCTGCATACTTGCCTCTTTTTTGCGTGTGATTTTTTTATTTTGGTTCTTTTGTTTTGTTATACTGAACAAATTGTATTCTGGGGAGTAACATGCTTTAGAGAATGACATAATGACCTAAGATTAACTTTTGTATGACATTGGTTGGGGTTTTTGAAAAATACTTCAATCTATCCATATATGGGAAAATAGTGTTTTAAATATGTTTTACTGTCTATAGCATTCATTGGTTATATGTAAAGAATGTGTTTAATCAAATGTAAAAGTGTAGTGTGATAAATATTTATGTTTGTGGCTATGGTTAGTTTACTAAGAAGTGACACATTACAATGATAAGTGACATTATTTATGTATTCTTTGAGATGGACATGAATGTTCACACCATAGGACTCTGTTTACCTTTCAGTGTGAGGCTTTTGAGTGAACAGTTTGACCGCTTTTGAGTCAGCAGGACCCCGTCGTAAGTGACACGATGAGGCACCTGTTGCCATTCAGCCAACCTATCACGCATTAATTCACTGGCTTCCTCTCACCTCAACTTGGTCTTTCTTACGTTCACTATCTAACTCGACTAGTCACTGTCATTGGCTAGTCTGGTTTCATGAGGGTCCATAGCCTGGGTCTGAAATGGTACCCTGTGCATGACTGTATGAACGTTCTGAACAGAATAACCAAATCTTCATTCTCTGTTGATTTTATTTTGTAGCATGACTGCTTGCCTTGTTCACACATCAGTCTCATTTCACCCTTAACCCATCTTCAATCAGAGGCAGCTCCAAACTCACTCTCTTGCTGCAGTAAAAGTGATGATTCTCTGCTCTGTAATCCTGGGTGTTAATAACTGTTGGTCCCCACTTCCCATTTTTCATCTCTCCTGTCCCTACAGGGTCCCCCCGCCAAAGGAGAAACCAGCCCAGGTCACTGAGGACCAACCCAGGCCTCTCATCTCTGACCATGACCAATCTCCTCCTCCAATCCTCTATTAGCTCCATGCTCTACTTCCTGTTATCCTTGGTTCTGATTGGTTGCTGTGAGGCACAGATATATTTAGCCAGCCAATTGGAAGAGAAAAACCCTGATTCTGCTGGAAAAATCCAAGCACACACAGGATTGATCTTTCTCAAGTACTGTAGACGATGTACTGCCTTTGACATTTAGTTTTAGCAGGACCTATGATGACTGAACCTGTCTAACTAAACTATCCATAGCATTCAAGCCCAACTAGCCTTGGACTGTATCTTCAATAAAATTAAAGCATTTGAAAACTGTTACATACTGTATGCAGGAAATTGTAGCTTATTCTGTTATTTGTTACAGATAATGATTTATGCATACATTAAGTTTAAGAAGATGTTGTTGTTTGATCTATATTAATTTGGGGGTCTAGTTCTATGATCTGGTCATACATTATGTTACTTATTGCCATTTGGGATTTGGTGGGAATATCTTTAGTTTGTGTGAGCAATACATTTGTCACAAAGTAAAGTATTTTCTATATTTCAAAGGGCCTATGTTACGGAGAATAAACAGAACACTGGACAGGCTGGCTGTGTGTAAAAATGTTCTACTGGAGTCTGGGTTCTACTGGGACCCCAACGTTCTACTGGAGTCTGGGTTCTACTGGGACCCCAACATTCTACTGGAGTCTGGGTTCTACTGGGACCCCAACGTTCTACTGGAGTCTGGGTTCTACTGGGACCCCAATGTTCTACTGGAATCTGGGTCTTAGGACAGAGAGAAAGAAAAGTTCAATACTATACACAATACACAAAGTTATAGCATTCTATATAGATTATTTTCCGTGTTATATACATATTGTAAATGACAGCAGAACAATAGGATTAAGAATTCATGCATACAAACAATATATTAACTGTTAATTAAAATTAATCCTATTGTTCTTCTGTCATGCCATTACTACATAAGACAAAGGATTTGTACCTTAAAATAGATATTCCTGTTGTATTTTGTACCCGTTTCTATATGTATGTAGTTCTCAACCAGTTTCATTTGTCTGTAAATCAATCTACAATGTATAGAAAGACGCACTGAATTTACTGTAAGACATATAGGGAAAATAACACATTGCAGAGTGTATTCCGTATATTACCAGTGTGTTTATACTGTGCAAGAAGAAATAATAATAAGCTCATTCCTTTGGGTGTGTTTGTTTGTGCGTGTTCCAAGAAATACATGAGACACACATTGATGTGTAAAACACTTTATTTATATTTCATAACGTACAGGAAGTAGAGTGGGGTGGGGCATATCTTGCTGACAGCATCCATAAACTAGTCATGTTTGTTTAAATCACGACCAGGACACATCTTATTGACAGCATCCCTAAACTAGTCATGTTTAAATCACGACCAGGACACATCTTACTGACAGCATCCCTAAACTAGTCATGTTTAAATCACGACCAGGACACATCTTACTGACAGGATCCCTAAACTAGTCATGTTTAAATCACGACCAGGACACATCTTACTGACAGCATCCATAAACTAGTCATGTTTAAATCACGACCAGGACACATCTTATTGACAGCATCCATAAACTAGTCATGTTTAAATCACGACCAGGACACATCTTACTGACAGGATCCATAAACTAGTCATGTTTAAATCACGACCAGGACACATCTTACTGACAGCATCCCTAAACTAGTCATGTTTAAATCACGGCCAGGACACATCTTACTGACAGCATCCCTAAACTAGTCATGTTTAAATCACGACCAGGACACATCTTACTGACAGCATCCATAAACTAGTCATGTTTAAATCACGACCAGGACACATCTTACTGACAGCATCCCTAAACTAGTGATGTTTAAATCACGACCAGGACACATCTTACTGACAGCATCCCTAAACTAGTCATGTTTAAATCACGACCAGGACACATCTTACTGACAGCATCCCTAAACTAGTCATGTTTAAATCACGACCAGGACACATCTTATTGACAGCATCCCTAAACTAGTCATGTTTAAATCACGACCAGGACACATCTTACTGACAGCATCCCTAAACTAGTGATGTTTAAATCACGACCAGGACACATCTTACTGACAGCATCCCTAAACTAGTGATGTTTAAATCACGACCAGGACACATCTTACTGACAGCATCCCTAAACTAGTCATGTTTAAATCACGACCAGGACACATCTTACTGACAGCACCCCTAAACTAGTCATGTTTAAATCACGACCAGGACACATCTTATTGACAGCATCCCTAAACTAGTCATGTTTAAATCACGACCAGGACACATCTTACTGACAGCATCCATAAACTAGTCATGTTTAAATCACGACCAGGACACATCTTACTGACAGCATCCATAAACTAGTCATGTTTAAATCACGAACAGGACACATCTTACTGACAGCATCCCTAAACTAGTCATGTTTAAATCACGACCAGGACACATCTTACTGACAGCATCCATAAACTAGTCATGTTTGTTTAAATCACGACCAGGGCACATCTTATTGACAGCATCCATAAACTAGTCCTGTTCGTTTAAATCACGACCAGAGCAAGGTCTAACATTGCTCATCATCACATCCCTTTCGTCTCACTAGCCTGGGAACCAGGCGTGGCATGATGGCACAAACAGACTTGCACCCAGGCTGTAGTCTCACCACTAGTGGGTTAAAACAATCTAGATCAAATATCCGATGTTCCTATTTGCCCCAATACTTCATTAAATACTTCTCTTTGGCAACAATAAAACATCAATACATATACTTTTAACTCTCACTTCCAGGTAAATTCCAGGTAATTTCTTGATATTCTTAAATGTAATTTTTCTTTTTTGAGATACAAAAATAGTCCATACAGACAGCGCTCTAGATGGATCTATGGATGCTAAACTATTACAGAATAGTAAATCCCTAGAAAGGCTAACAAACACTAAACAGAACACACTTACTGCATGGAGACCAGAGTCGATCTTTAAAAACAAAGAAATAGAATCTATGAAATTCCATATCTATGTTTTGAACTGAATTGTCAACCTGGTTCTTTGAGGCTAAAGACTAGAGTGATATTAGCCTGGTCCCAGATCAGTTTGTACTGTCTTGCAAACCTACAGTATGGTCATTGGAGTAGGCAAGAGGGTACAAACGGACCTGAGACCATGCTACAGTGATTGGCTTACCAGGCCGGTATAGCAGGCTGATTGGACTGTATGCGTTCTATGTTACAACCACATCCATCCTTTTTCATTTCTATAGCAAACACATTTTCACATACATAGCAAAGTCAAAAGTCCATGAATTCAAAAATTGTATTTTCCAATTGTTAAAATCGTGAAAACAACACACTGACTAACCCATGTTACATCAACAACCCCTTGACCACACAGCTGATCACAATACATTAAGACTAAACCAGTTCTCAGTTCTGTAGTCTTCCAACAGTCATTTGATTATTTCATCTTCAACATGTTACCGAAGCCACTTGAAAATCATTAGTTTGTTCTTCCATTCTTTAAGTTGCATTTTAAGGTTTCATATTTCTTAAAAGTGAATATTTCATCAAAAGTTTCCTATAAAAAATGATATGCTACTGTATCTAGGGTATTTCTACGCTTGTTGTACTTGTACTGCAGTTCCATTTTCAGAATCGGAATCAAAAATGTACAAGTTCTTTGATCGTATCACAAAGGATGTTCACCTCAAGAGTAGCAGACATATTACACAGTATGTGGTGCAGTGAAGATCAACTCTGAGGGTAAGGACAGGCAGCTACCCTCAACTGGGGATAAGACCGAAACCAACATAAGCTGTGTTTTACCACCAATATCTGCATGCATAGCACATGAATTTCAAGTCCTAAAAAAGCATTTATTCATTAAGTCATCAATGATATTCCCTCAAAACTGACTTGGTGGATTGACACAATAGCTTAGGTCCAGGGATGTCTGTAAAGTAAACGAAACGAAGAAGGGCATAGCTGAATATGTCCGATATAAACTCTCATTTGCGTTGCAAAATGTTCTGTGCCTGTTTGTTAGTGTGCACTAATGATAACGCCACAGGCCATCAGTGGGAGGGGAATAGTGACTGACACTGACAGATGAAGGGGAATAGTGACCCATACTGACAGATGGAGGGAAATAGTGACCCATACTGACAGATGGAGGGAATAGTGACCCATACTGACAGATGGAGGGAAATAGTGACACATACTGACAGATGGAGGGGAATAGTGACCCATACTGACAGATGGAGGGAAATAGTGACCCATACTGACAGATTGATGGAAATAGTGACCCATACTGACAGATGGAGGGGAAAAGTGACCCATACTGACAGATGGGGGGGAACAGTGACCCATATTGACAGATGGAGGGGAATACTGACCCATACTGACAGATGGAGGGGAATAGTGACCCATACTGACAGATGGAGGGAAATAGTGACCCATACTGACAGATGGAGGGAAATAGTGACCCATACTGACAGATGGAGGGGAACAGTGACCCATACTGACAGATGGAGGGGAACAGTGACCCATACTGACAGATGGAGGGGAACAGTGACCCATACTGACAGATGGAGGGGAACAGTGACCCCTAATGACAGATGGAGGGGAACAGTGACCCATACTGACAGATGGAGGGGGGAATAGTGACCCATACTGACAGATGGAGGGGAATAGTGAACCATACTGGCAGATGGAGGGGAACAGTAACCCATACTGAAAGATAAAGGGGAATAGTGACCCATACTGACAGATGGAGGGGAATAGTGACTCACACTGACAGATGGAGGGGAATAGTGACCCATACTGACAGATGGAGGGGAACAGTGACCAATACTGACAGATGGAGGGGAATAGTGAACCATACTGGCAGATGGAGGGGAATAGTGACCCATACTGACAGATGGAGGGGGAACACTGACCAATTCTGACAGATGGAGGGAAACAGTGACCCATACTGACAGATGGAGGGGAATAGTGACCCATATTGACAGATGGAGGGAAACAGTGACCCATATTGACAGATGGAGGGGAATAGTGACCCATACTGACAGATGGAGGGGAATAGTGACCCCTAATGACAGATGGAGGGGAACAGTGACCCATACTGACAGATGGAGGGGGGAATAGTGACATATACTGACAGATGGAGGGGAATAGTGACTCATACTGACAGATGGAGGGGAATAGTGACCCATACTGACAGATGGAGGGGAACAGTGACCAATACTGACAGATGGAGGGGAATAGTGAACCATACTGGCAGATGGAGGGGAACAGTAACCCATACTGAAAGATAGAGGGGAATAGTGACCCATACTGACAGATGGAGGGGAATAGTGACTCATACTGACAGAGGGAGGGGAATAGTGACCCATACTGACAGATGGAGGGGAACAGTGACCAATACTGACAGATGGAGGGGAATAGTGAACCATACTGGCAGATGGAGGGGAACAGTAACCCATACTGAAAGATAGAGGGGAATAGTGACCCATACTGACAGATGGAGGGGAATAGTGACTCATACTGACAGATGGAGGGGAATAGTGACCCATACTGACAGATGGAGGGGAACAGTGACCAATACTGACAGATGGAGGGGAATAGTGAACCATACTGGCAGATGGAGGGGAATAGTGACCCATACTGACAGATGGAGGGGGAACACTGACCAATTCTGACAGATGGAGGGAAACAGTGACCCATACTGACAGATGGAGGGGAATAGTGACCCATATTGACAGATGGAGAGGAATAGCAACCCATACTGACAGATGGAGGGGAATAGTGACCCATACTGGCAGATGGAGGGGATTAGCAACCCATACTGACAGATGGAGGGGAATAGTGACCCATACTGACAGATGGAGGGGAAAAGCGACCCATACTGAGAGATGGAGGGGAAATGCGACCCATACTAACAGATGGAAAGGAATAGTCACCTATACTGACAGACGGAGGGGAATACTGACCCATACTGACAGATGGAGGGAATACTGACCCATACTGACAGATGGAGGGAAATGGTGACGCATACTGACAAATGGAGGGGAATAGTGACCCATACTGACAGATGGAGGGGAATAGTGACCCATACTGACAGATGGAGGGGAATAGTGACCCATACTGACAGATGGAGGGAAATGGTGACCCATACTGACGGATGGAGGGGAATAGTGACCCATACTGACAGATGGAGGGAAATGGTGACCCATACTGACAGATGGAGGGAATAGTGACCCATACTGAAAGATGGAGGGAAATAGTGACCCATACTGACAGATGGAGGGGAATAGTGACCCATACTGACAGATGGAGGGGAATAGTGACCCATACTGACAGATGGAGGGGAATAGTGACTCATACTGACAGAGGGAGGGGAATAGTGACCCATACTGACAGATGGAGGGGAACAGTGACCAATACTGACAGATGGAGGGGAATAGTGAACCATACTGGCAGATGGAGGGGAATAGTGACCCATACTGACAGATGGAGGGGAACAGTGACCAATACTGACAGATGGAGGGGAATAGTGAACCATACTGGCAGATGGAGGGGAATAGTGACCCATACTGACAGATGGAGGGGGAACACTGACCAATTCTGACAGATGGAGGGAAACAGTGACCCATACTGACAGATGGAGGGGAATAGTGACCCATATTGACAGATGGAGAGGAATAGCAACCCATACTGACAGATGGAGGGGAATAGTGACCCATACTGGCAGATGGAGGGGATTAGCAACCCATACTGACAGATGGAGGGGAATAGTGACCCATACTGACAGATGGAGGGGAAAAGCGACCCATACTGAGAGATGGAGGGGAAATGCGACCCATACTAACAGATGGAAAGGAATAGTCACCTATACTGACAGACGGAGGGGAATACTGACCCATACTGACAGATGGAGGGGAATAGTGACCCATACTGACAGATGGAGGGAATACTGACCCATACTGACAGATGGAGGGAAATGGTGACGCATACTGACAAATGGAGGGGAATAGTGACCCATACTGACAGATGGAGGGGAATAGTGACCCATACTGACAGATGGAGGGGAATAGTGACCCATACTGACAGATGGAGGGAAATGGTGACCCATACTGACGGATGGAGGGGAATAGTGACCCATACTGACAGATGGAGGGAAATGGTGACCCATACTGACAGATGGAGGGAATAGTGACCCATACTGACAGATGGAGGGAAATAGTGACCCATACTGACAGATGGAGGGGAATAGTGACCCATACTGACAGATGGAGGGGAATAGTGACCCATACTGACAGATGGAGGGGAACAGTGACCCATACTGACAGATGGAGGGGAACAGTAACCCATACTGACAGATGGAGGGGGGAATAGTGACATATACTGACAGATGGAGGGGAATAGTGACTCATACTGACTGATGGAGGGGAATAGTGACCCATACTGACAGATGGAGGGGAACAGTAACCCATACTGAAAGATAGAGGGGAATAGTGACCCATACTGACAGATGGAGGGGAATAGTGACTCATACTGATAGATGGAGGGGAATAGTGACCCATACTGACAGATGGAGGGGAACAGTGACCAATACTGACAGATGGAGGGGAATTGTGAACCATACTGGCAGATGGAGGGGAATAGTCACCCATACTGACAGATGGAGGGGGAACACTGACCAATTCTGACAGATGGAGGGAAACAGTGACCCATACTGACAGATGGAGGGGAATAGTGACCCATATTGACAGATGGAGGGGAACAGTGACCCATATTGACAGATGGAGGGGAATAGTGACCCATACTGACAGATGGAGGGGAATAGTGACCCCTAATGACAGATGGAGGGGAACAGTGACCCATACTGACAGATGGAGGGGGGAATAGTGACATATACTGACAGATGGAGGGGAATAGTGACTCATACTGACAGATGGAGGGGAATAGTGAACCATACTGGCAGATGGAGGGGAACAGTAACCCATACTGAAAGATAGAGGGGAATAGTGACCCATACTGACAGATGGAGGGGAATAGTGACTCATACTGACAGATGGAGGGGAATAGTGACCCATACTGACAGATGGAGGGGAATAGTGACCCATACTGACAGATGGAGGGGAACAGTGACCAATACTGACAGATGGAGGGGAATAGTGACCAATACTGACAGATGGAGGGGAATAGTGAACCATACTGGCAGATGGAGGGGAATAGTGACCCATACTGACAGATGGAGGGGGAACACTGACCAATTCTGACAGATGGAGGGGATTAGCAACCCATTCTGACAGATGGAGGGGAATAGTGACCCATATGGACAGATGGAGAGGAATAGCAACCCATACTGACAGATGGAGGGGAATAGTGACCCATACTGACAGATGGAGGGGATTAGCAACCCATTCTGACAGATGGAGGGGAATAGTGACCCATACTGACAGATGGAGGGGAAAAGCGACCCATACTGAGAGATGGAGGGGAAATGCGACCCATACTAACAGATGGAAAGGAATAGTCACCTATACTGACAGACGGAGGGGAATACTGACCCATACTGACAGATGGAGGGGAATAGTGACACATACTGACAGATGGAGGGAATAGTGACCCATACTGACAGATGGAGGGAAATGGTGACGCATACTGACAAATGGAGGGGAATAGTGACCCATACTGACAGATGGAGGGGAATAGTGACCCATACTGACAGATGGAGGGAAATGGTGATCCATACTGACAGATGGAGGGAATAGTGACCCATACTGACAGATGGAGGGAAATAGTGACCCATACTGACAGATGGAGGGGAATACTCACCCATACTGACAGATGGAGGGAACTGGTGACCCATACTGACAGATGGAGGGAATAGTGACCCATACTGACAGATGGAGGGGAACAGTGACCAATACTGACAGATGGAGGGGAATAGTGAACCATACTGGCAGATGGAGGGGAATAGTGACCCATACTGACAGATGGAGGGGAACAGTGACCAATACTGACAGATGGAGGGGAATAGTGAACCATACTGGCAGATGGAGGGGAATAGTGACCCATACTGACAGATGGAGGGGGAACACTGACCAATTCTGACAGATGGAGGGAAACAGTGACCCATACTGACAGATGGAGGGGAATAGTGACCCATATTGACAGATGGAGAGGAATAGCAACCCATACTGACAGATGGAGGGGAATAGTGACCCATACTGGCAGATGGAGGGGATTAGCAACCCATACTGACAGATGGAGGGGAATAGTGACCCATACTGACAGATGGAGGGGAAAAGCGACCCATACTGAGAGATGGAGGGGAAATGCGACCCATACTAACAGATGGAAAGGAATAGTCACCTATACTGACAGACGGAGGGGAATACTGACCCATACTGACAGATGGAGGGGAATAGTGACCCATACTGACAGATGGAGGGAATACTGACCCATACTGACAGATGGAGGGAAATGGTGACGCATACTGACAAATGGAGGGGAATAGTGACCCATACTGACAGATGGAGGGGAATAGTGACCCATACTGACAGATGGAGGGGAATAGTGACCCATACTGACAGATGGAGGGAAATGGTGACCCATACTGACGGATGGAGGGGAATAGTGACCCATACTGACAGATGGAGGGAAATGGTGACCCATACTGACAGATGGAGGGAATAGTGACCCATACTGACAGATGGAGGGAAATAGTGACCCATACTGACAGATGGAGGGGAATAGTGACCCATACTGACAGATGGAGGGGAATAGTGACCCATACTGACAGATGGAGGGGAACAGTGACCCATACTGACAGATGGAGGGGAACAGTAACCCATACTGACAGATGGAGGGGGGAATAGTGACATATACTGACAGATGGAGGGGAATAGTGACTCATACTGACTGATGGAGGGGAATAGTGACCCATACTGACAGATGGAGGGGAACAGTAACCCATACTGAAAGATAGAGGGGAATAGTGACCCATACTGACAGATGGAGGGGAATAGTGACTCATACTGATAGATGGAGGGGAATAGTGACCCATACTGACAGATGGAGGGGAACAGTGACCAATACTGACAGATGGAGGGGAATTGTGAACCATACTGGCAGATGGAGGGGAATAGTCACCCATACTGACAGATGGAGGGGGAACACTGACCAATTCTGACAGATGGAGGGAAACAGTGACCCATACTGACAGATGGAGGGGAATAGTGACCCATATTGACAGATGGAGGGGAACAGTGACCCATATTGACAGATGGAGGGGAATAGTGACCCATACTGACAGATGGAGGGGAATAGTGACCCCTAATGACAGATGGAGGGGAACAGTGACCCATACTGACAGATGGAGGGGGGAATAGTGACATATACTGACAGATGGAGGGGAATAGTGACTCATACTGACAGATGGAGGGGAATAGTGAACCATACTGGCAGATGGAGGGGAACAGTAACCCATACTGAAAGATAGAGGGGAATAGTGACCCATACTGACAGATGGAGGGGAATAGTGACTCATACTGACAGATGGAGGGGAATAGTGACCCATACTGACAGATGGAGGGGAATAGTGACCCATACTGACAGATGGAGGGGAACAGTGACCAATACTGACAGATGGAGGGGAATAGTGACCAATACTGACAGATGGAGGGGAATAGTGAACCATACTGGCAGATGGAGGGGAATAGTGACCCATACTGACAGATGGAGGGGGAACACTGACCAATTCTGACAGATGGAGGGGATTAGCAACCCATTCTGACAGATGGAGGGGAATAGTGACCCATATGGACAGATGGAGAGGAATAGCAACCCATACTGACAGATGGAGGGGAATAGTGACCCATACTGACAGATGGAGGGGATTAGCAACCCATTCTGACAGATGGAGGGGAATAGTGACCCATACTGACAGATGGAGGGGAAAAGCGACCCATACTGAGAGATGGAGGGGAAATGCGACCCATACTAACAGATGGAAAGGAATAGTCACCTATACTGACAGACGGAGGGGAATACTGACCCATACTGACAGATGGAGGGGAATAGTGACACATACTGACAGATGGAGGGAATAGTGACCCATACTGACAGATGGAGGGAAATGGTGACGCATACTGACAAATGGAGGGGAATAGTGACCCATACTGACAGATGGAGGGGAATAGTGACCCATACTGACAGATGGAGGGAAATGGTGATCCATACTGACAGATGGAGGGAATAGTGACCCATACTGACAGATGGAGGGAAATAGTGACCCATACTGACAGATGGAGGGGAATACTCACCCATACTGACAGATGGAGGGAACTGGTGACCCATACTGACAGATGGAGGGAATAGTGACCCATACTGACAGATGGAGGGGAACAGTGACCCATACTGACAGATGGAGGGAAATAGTGACCCATACTTACAGATGGAGGGGAACAGTGACCCATATTGGCAGATAGAGGGGAAGAGTGACCCATACTGACAGATGGAGGGGAATAGTGACCCATACTGACAGATGGAGGGGAATAGTGACCCATACTGACAGATGGAGGGGAATACTGACCCATACTGACAGATGGAGGGGAATAGTGACCCATACTGACAGATGGAGGGGAATAGTGACCCATACTGACAGATGGAGGGGAATAGTGACCCATACTGACAGATGGAGGAGAATACTGACCCATACTGACAGATGCATGGGATTAGTGACCCATACTGACAGATGGAGGGGAATAGTGACCCATACTGACAGATGGAGGGGAATAGTGACCCATACTGACAGATGGAGGGGAATAGTGACCCATATTGACAGATGGAGGGGAAGAGTGACCCATACTGACCGATGGAGGGGAATAGTGACCCATACTGACAGATGGAGGGGAATAGTGACCCATACTGACAGATGGACGGGAATAGTGACCCATACTGACAGATGGAGGGGAATAGTGACCCATACTGACAGATGGAGGGGAATAGTGACCCATACTTGCAGATGGAGGGGAACAGTGACCCATACTGACAGATGGAGGGGAATAGTGACCCATACTGACAGATGGAGGGAATAGTGACCCATACTGACAGATGGAGGGGAATAGTGACCCATACTGACAGATGGAAGGGAATACTGACTCATACTGGCAGATGGAGGGGAATAGTGACCCATACTGACAGATGGAGGGGAATAGTGACCCATACTGACAGATGGAGGGGAATACTGACCCATACTGACAGATGGAGGGGAATACTGACCCATACTGACAGATGGAAGGGAAAAGTGACCAATACTGACAAATGGAGGGGAATACTGACCCATACTGACAGATGGAGGGAAATACTGACCCATACTGACAGATGGAGGGGAATACTGACCCATACTGACAGATGAAGGGGAATACTGACTCATACTGGCAGATGGAGGGGAATAGTGACCCATACTGACAGATGGAGGGAATAGTGACCCATACTGACAGATGGAGGGAATAGTGACCCATACTGACAGATGGAGGGGAATACTGACCCATACTGACAGATGGAGGGGAATAGTGACCCATACTGACAGATGGAGGGGAATAGTGACACATACTGACAGATGGAGGGGAATACTGACTCATACTGGCAGATGGAGGGGAATAGTGACCCATACTGACAGATGGAGGGGAACAGTGACCCATACTGACAGATGGAGGGGAATACTGACTCTGGCACCCGTATTGGTGGAAATCATATGGCCCGTATACAGTGGTGGTCCGACTCCTTTGAGAAAACAGTAGAATTACAAAATTCTCCTTCAATCATTATTTGTGATATTTCGTTTATATTTTATGATGACGAGTTAACTAATGTCTCAAAAATATGCTCTTGGTACAGTCACTTTCAAACACCGATTATTTGATGAAAAAACCTTCATTGTGTCCTTTCCTTCATTGCTTTTCACTCCCTCCTTCTCTGAGAGGGATGTTCTGTAAATTGTGTCTTCTGTTTTGATGTCCATGTTAAAACAGCTGATCAATAAAAATGATCGTCTGTCTTCCACGTAACAAGCGGTAACGTTGTGTGGTTCTCTATAACATGCTGATAATGAGTGTCTGTGGTGGCAAACAAGTTACACGTTTGTTCTAAAGTTTCTCTTTGTTCCCAAAAATATCTTGAATGCAACATAAGTCTTTACCTTCATACAAGTTATTTTGATAACATAAATATTCTTCGGTGTATGTGTAGATTATCATCATATAGTATTTTATATATTCTCATAGGTGTTGATTCTCTGCTTTCACATCCCTTTTACAGACTCCATTCATAAAGTGTCCATAAACAATTAGGCACTGTCTTTTCAGAAAGCTGATGTCCAAAAAAGCACTAAACAAATGTCATGTTTAGAGGCTCAGACATGTTTATATGGTGCAGTTCCTGCAGTTTCTGGGTGGCTGTGGTTCTATAATACTCTGTCTCCATCCTCACTGCTCCCTGCACAGACAGACAGACAGAACGCGTCATTATCCACTATGTAAAATCCATACAATTAATTATCCTCAAGAAGTGTTTGTGCACTGTCAATTTAAATGAAAACACCAGGACCCACCTGGACCAGAGTCCACGTCAGAGTCAGAGACGTGTGTAATGGAGAAGCGAGACACGTGGCTAGGGGAGACTGTGAAGCGGGAGTACTGCACTGCTGGTTTGGGCTCCGGGGCCTTGGAGGTGGAGGGCAGGCTGGGTGCGGAAGGGGATGAGCCTGAGGAGGAGGCAGCCATCTTGGATGAGGAAGTGGGAATGGGCAACAGGGGGAAGTCATCCTCCCACTCATACCCTGCACCTGAAGAGAGAGGGAGAGAGAGAGAGAGAGAGCGAGAGAGAGAGAGTGTTAGGTAGGTATGTAGGTAGGTGAAGGAAAAGAGAGAGAGGAAGGGAGAAAGGGAGAGAGATGGAGGTAGGTAGGTAGGTAGGTACAAAGGAAGAGAGAGAGAGAACGAGGAAGGGAGAAGGGAAGAGAGAGAGAGGAAGGGAGAAGGGAAGAGAGAGAGAGAGAGAGAGAGAGAGAGAGAGAGAGGAAGAGCAAGAGAGAGGAAGGGAGAGAGAGAGGAAGGGAGAAGGGAAGAGAGAGAGAGGAAGAGCAAGAGAGAGAGGAAGGGAGAAGGGAAGAGAGAGAGAGAAAGGGATAAGGGAAGAGAGAGCGCGAGAGAGAGAGGAAGAGCAAGAGAGAGGAAGGGAGAAGGGAAGAGAAAGGGAGAGAGGGAGAAGAGAGAGAGACAGCGAGCGAGCGAGAAAGAGGAAGGGAGAAAGGAAAAGAGAGCAGTTTTGATATATCTGCCTATTATATTTTACACATCTAAACTCATAGATCTGAGATTGATTGTGAAATTAAATGCCGATTGACTTCAATCAATGTTTCAATGTAAGTAGTGGACTCTGGACTAGTGTACTTACTCTCTTCTGAGATGTTTCCATCTGAGGAGTCATCAGAGGTTGGTTGTTTGACCAGTGAACCCTGTCCGCTGGTCTCAGTCCCTGGAGAGAAACCATGCTCAGCCAGCTCTTTAGTGGGACTCTGCTGGAAATGGACAGTACAGGTTACAGCTATGGCTAGTGTGCATTTCAAATTAATATACAGTATATATACAAAACTATGTGGACACCCCATCAAATTACTGGATTCGGCTATTTCAACAACACTCGTTGTGGACAGGTGTATAAAATCAAGCACACAGCCATGCAATCTCCATATACAGATATTGGCAGTAGAATGGCCTTACTGAAGAGCTCAGTCACTTTCAACGTGGCACCGTCATAGGATGCTACCTTTCCAACAAGTCAGTTCATCAAATTTCTGCCCTGCTAGAGCTGCCCCGGTCAACTGTAAGTGCTTTTATTGTAAAGTGGAAATGTCTAGGAGCAACAACGGCTCAGCCGGGAAGTGGTAGGCCACACAAGCTCACAAAACGGGACCGCCGAGTGTTGAAGCGCGTAGCGCGTAACAATCGTCTGTCCTCGGTTACAACTCTCACTACCAAGTTCCAAACTGCCTCTGGAGGCATAGTCAGCACAATAACTGTTCCTTGGGAGCTTCATGAAATGGGCCGAGCAGCCATGTGCAATGCAGTGTCGGCTGGAGTGGTGTAAAGCTCGCCGACATTGGACTCTGGAGCAGTGAAAACACGTTTCCAAACACTGGAGTGATGAATCACACTTCACCATCTGGCAGTATACGACGGACACATCTGGGTTTGGCGGATTCCAGGAAAAGGCTACCTGCCCCAATGCATAGTGCCAACTGTAAAATTTGGTGGAGGAGGAATAATGGTCTGGGGCTGTTTTTCATGGTTTGGGCAAGGCCCCTTAGTTCCAATGAAATGACATCTTAATGGTACAGCATCCAATGACATTCTAGATGATTTTGTGCTTCCAACTTTGTGGCAACAGTTTGGGGAACACCCTTCCTGTTTGAGCATGACAATGCCCCCGTGTACAAAGCATACAGAAATTGTGTATTGAGATCGGTGTGGAAGTACTTGACTGGCCTGCACAGAGCCCTGACCTCAACCCCATCGAACACCTTTGGGATGAATTGGAATGCCAACTGCGAACCAGGCCTAATCGCCCATAATCAGTGCCTGACCTCACTAATGCTCTTGTGCTGAATGGAAGCAAGTCCCCACAGCAATGTTTCAAAATCAAGTGGATAGCGATCCCAGCAGAGTGGAGGCTGTCATAGCTTCAAAGGGGGGACCAACTCCATATTAATGCCCATGATTATGGAATGAGATTACACGAGCAGCTGTCCACATACTTTTGGTCATGTAGTGTACAGTTGAAGTCGGAAGTTTACATACACCTTAGCCAAATACATTTAAACTCAGTTTTTCACAATACCTGACATTTATTCTTGGTAAAAATGTATTGTCTTAGGTCAGTTAGGATCCCCACTTTATTTTAAGAATGTGAAGTGTCAGAATAATAGTAGAGAGAATTATTTATTTCAGCTTTTATTTCTTTCACCACATTCCCAGTGGGTCAGAAGTTTACATATACTCAATTAGTATTTGGTAGCATTGCCTTTAAATTGTTTAACTTGGGTCAAACGTTTCGGGTAGCCTTCCACAAGCTTCCCACAATAAGTTGGGTGAATTTTGGACCATTCCTCCTGACAGAGCTGGTGTAACTGAGTCAGGTTTGTAGGCCTCCTTGCTCACACACGCTTCTTCAGTTCTGCCCACACATTTTCTATGGGATTGAGGTCAGGGCTTTGTGATGGCCACTCCAATACCTTGACTTTGCTGTCCTTAAGCCATTTTGCCACAACTTTGGAAGTATGCTTGGGGTCATTGTCCATTTGGAAGACCCATTTGCGACCAAGCTTTAAGTTCCTGACTGATGTCTTTAGATGTTGCTTCAATATATGGAGGGGAACAGTCTATTGGGTGAAGTGCACCAGTCCCTCCTGCAGCAAAGCACCCCCACAACATGATGCTGCCTCCCCCGCGCTTCACGGTTGGGACAGAGTTCTTCAGCTTGCAAGCCTCCCCCTTTTTCCTCCAAACATAACGATGGTTATTATGGCTAAACAGTTATATTTTTGTTTTTGTTGGACATTTCTCCAAAAAAGTACGATCTTTGTCCCCATGTGCAATTGCAAACTGCTGTCTAGCTTTTTTATGGCGGTTTTGGAGCAGTGGCTTCTTCCTTGCTGAGCGGCCTTTCAGGTTATGTTGATATAGGACTCGTTTTACTGTGGACATAGATACTTTTGTACCTGTTTCCTCCAGCATCTGCACAAGGTCCTTTGCTGTTGTTCTGGGATTGATTTTCACTTTTCGCACCAAAGTACATTCATCTCTAAGAGACAGAATGCGTCTCCTTCCTGAGCGGTATGACGGCTGCGTGGTCGCATGGTGAAATACATCCACAGGAACACCTCCAATTGACTCAAATTATGTCAATTAGCCCATCAGAAGCTTCTAAAGGCACAGTCAACCTAGTGTATGTAAACTTCTGACCCACTGGAATTGTGATACAGTGAATTATAAGTGAAATAATCTGTCTGTAAACAATTGTTGGAAAAATGACTTGTGTCATGCACAAAGTAGATGTCCTAACCGACTTGCCAAAACTATAGTTTGTTAACAAGAAATTTGTGAAGTGGTTTAAAAACTAGTTTTAATGACTCCAACCTAAGTGTATGTAAACTTTCGACTTCAACTGTATATATACAGTTCAGTAGTATGTCTAGTTTAATTCAAGTTACTCAGGAACAACAAATACCTTATTTCTCCAATACCACCACTACCACCACCACTACCACCACTACCACTACCACCACCACTACCACTCCCACCACCACTACCACTACCACCACCATCACTACCACCACTACCATCACCACCACTACCACCACTACCACTACCACCACCACTACCACTCCCACCACCACTACCACTCCCACCACCACTACCACTACCACCACCATCACTACCACCACTACCATCACTACCACCACCACTACCACCACCACCACTACCACCACCACCACCACCACCACCACCACCACCACATCTACCACTACCACTACCACCATCACTACCACCACTTTTACCACTACCACCACCACTACCACCACCACCACCACTACCACCACTTTTACCACTACCACCACTACCACCACCACCACCACCACCACCACTACCACCACTTTTACCACTACAACTAACACCACTATCGCCACCACCAATACCACCAAAACTACTAACACCACTACCACCACACTACCACTGCTACGCTGCCACCACCACTACGCTGCCACCACTACCACCACCACCACTACCACTACCACCAATATCACCACTACCACCACCACCACTACCACCACCACTACCACCAATATCACCACTACCACCACCACCACCACCACTACCACTACCACTACCACCACCACCACTACCATTACCACCAATATCACCACTACCACCACCACCACTACTACCACTACCACCAATATCATCACTACCACTACCACCACCACCACTACCACTACCACCACCACCACTACCACTACCACCACCACCACTACCACCATCACCACTACCACCAATATCATCACTACCACCACCACCACCACCACCACCACCACCACCACCACTACCACCACCACCACCACCACTACTACTACCACCACCACCACCACCACCACCACCACCACTACCACCACCACCACCACCACCACCACTACCACTACAACCACTACCACTACCAGCACCACTAATACTACAACAACCACCACTACCACCATCACTACCACCACTACCACCAATATCACCACCACTAATACTACAACAACTACCACCACCACTACCACCAATATCATCACTACCACTACCACCACCACCACCACCACTACCACTACAACCACTACCACTACCAGCACCACTAATACTACAACAACCACCACTACCACCATCACTACCATCACTACCACCATCACTACCATCACTACCACCACCACTACCATCACTACCATCACCACTACCACCACCACTACCATCACTACCATCACCACTACCACTACCACCACTGCCACCACCATCATCACTACCACCACCACTACCATTACTACCACTACTACCACTACTACCACCACCACAACAATTACCACTCCTACCACTACCACCACTACCACTATTACCACTACCCCTACTCACCTGGTCAAACAGGTAAACGGTGACGTCATCAAAAAAGGACACCACTTTCTTCTTGCGTTCCAGCAGGTCATCGGCGAGCAACTCGGCGGTGAGCGGGGTGGGCATCTTCAGTAGACTACGTAGGTTATGAGCATCGCTGCAGTCGCTCACCACAATCGGTACAGCATGGTTCTCCTCCCCGCTGTCCTCCCCTCCACTCTGCTCCTCCTGAACACTGTAACTGCTCAGCTCCTCGTCTGACTCACTGTCATCGAAGTCACCATCTCCGTCCTCCTCGTCCGCCTCCCCCCCATCCATGGGCAACTGCCGGCCCAGAGGGGGAGTCATCGGGGGGAGAGGAGGAGAAGGGGTGGAGGGAGGGGGAGGAGAGGAGAGAGGAGGGGTGGAGGGAGGGGGAGGAGAGAAGGAGAAGCGTCGACGCCATGCGGGAGGACTGTTCTCTTCGTCATTATCGTCCTTCTCGAGGGTCTCTGGCATTTTGGTAAATGCTTCTTCTAGGACGTCTGCTGTTTCTAAGGCTTCAGATGAGTCCTCCATGTCCCTTTGCTCTCCTTCATCCTCTTCCTCCTTCTCCTTGGTACCAGAGTTGGTTTCAGTGCTCCTCTGGAGTTCACCCAGGGCTTCCTCCATAGCCCCCACCACCTCTGCAGCCCAGTCTCCCAGAGAAGAGGGTTTCTCCTGGGCAGGCCATCCTTCTGACCCTGCCTCTACTTCTCCAGAGAGAATGGAGGCCAGCTCTAGCTCTAGCCCCAGCTCTAGCCCTTCATCCTGGGTGCACTCTTCTGTCAGGCATCCTTCCATCTCTGGGTCTTCACTCTCCTCCAGAAGAAGAGCTGGGGTCTCCACTCCCTCCTCTTCTTCCTCCTCTATCTGAAGAGGGCTGAGTTCCCTCTTCTCTGTCAGCCTCTCTTCCACTTCTCCTTCCTCCACTTCTACATTTTCGTCACCCCCCTCATCCCTGGAAAGACGTTCGTTCTCATTGTCAGAGAAGTAGGCAGAGTCCCTGTAAGGGTTCTTCTCACTGAGTGGGGTCAGACCCTTCTCTTTGTCTGTGGTCTGTGAGGCTGCTAGAAGCACATCTTCATCCAGGGTCGGTTCATCCTCATCATCCAGTGGGGCCACCTCGGCCTCCCCCCCCCCCTCATCCAGGCTGGTGTCCAGGACAGACTCCCCCAGTGACTGGGTGAATGTCTCTGGGCCCCGAGGCTCGTTGTGGGGCTCCTTGGGGACGAACTCTGGGCTCTCATTGTTCTCTGTGTCGTACCCGCTGTCCATTGCTTTGGGGGAGGAGCTAGATGGGTGGGAGGAGCTGGAGGAGGGGCTGAAAGCTTTGCAGGTGGAGCCGACTGCTGAAGGCATCAGGTCCATGGAGGCCATGGAATTGGGGGTTCCCACCTGCTTCTGCAGGGACTTGAGGGGACGGGCCAGGGGAGGGGAGGCATTAGCGTCCCCAACCGACGTCTCGTCAGCGAAGATCTCTGAGGTTGAGTCGGTGATGTCATCATCTTCATCGTCGTCGGTGCAGCAGTCGGAGATGTCCACTAGACTAATGCTGGAGCAGTGGTCTCTGTCTAAGCCGCTGTCTAACGTATGGCTCAGCTCTGACTCTTGCTCGACAATGGGGACTAGGTCAGGAACATTCACTGAGGAGAGGGTCAGAGTCACACCCTCTGGTTTAGGGTCTGTGAGAACCCCTTTGTCTTCCGTACTAACCTCTTCCTTATGGTCTATTGAAAGGGTATCGTCCATAGTGATGTCAACATATTGCCCAGAGTGGTTTAGAGGGGTTGTGCTGGTCTTAGTGTTGTGCGTTAGGATTGGTTTAGGACCTCCCGGTGCTGGCGACAGATTCACACTCTCTTCCTCGTTGTTGGGTATCTCTACAATCTTATCGCTGTAGTTGTCCCGTGTGTAGTTCCGCACCACTAAGCCTGTGAGGGGGTCGACGAAATGAGAGTGGCAGCACTCGATGGGTTGCGGCTCTACCTCCCTCTCCCCCTCCCCCTCGTGGCACAAATAGATGTAGGCATTACAGGCGTCCCCTGAAGTGACCAGGGCATGATGGTTCCCCAAGACTAGACAGCCGCTGTCATTAGCCGAAGCCGCTGTAGCCTCCAGGTAGTCTATGGGTTTAACTGCAGCAGAGACAGAGGAGCGGAAGGTCAGGCAGTGCTCTTCAGGCCACGAGTCCTCTATGTCGGTAGTGGGCATAGAGTAGTGGAAGTCTTCATAGGGATCCTGTAGTTGTCTACAGCCAGCCTGTCCACTACGGCCAAGGCTTAGACCCAGGCCTAGACTGTTGTCGTTAGCGGAGGGGTTGGAGAGGTTACTACTGCTTCTCCTCAGCCTCTCTGAGAATATATCCTCCTCTTCTTCATCCGGGTCGCTGTCCCGGTGACAAATGAAGAGGGCCTCTTCCGACGCCATAGTGATGCTGACTGAGTGGGCGTGGTCTGGCATGGTCGGCATGGTTTTCCTCAGAGAACCCATCGTGTCATAGTAGCCGCCAGTGACGCTACTCCCCCCGATGATGGAGCCTGTGCCCTGGGGTGTCTCCAAGTAGGGGTCGCCTACCCCAAAAGGAGGACCACCATCCTGGAGATGGGTGCTGATGGAGGGAGATATCCCCAGAGGGTTGTCCAGTTCTCCCAGGGCCTGACGCAGGCTACGGGACCCCCAGCTCTCCAGATGGGGCTTGGGGTGAGAGTGTTCCCGCCCCATCAGGTAATGCTGGTCCATCCCCAGACCCATGTGGTGGCCAATGCCCATGGGTGGTGAGTGTTCGTAGTAGTACCCCCCGTCCCGGTCCTTGTAGGAGACGTAGTGACCAGCCTCCCATGGTCTCAGGGGGCTGGAGTCAGAGACATGGGGCTCCATTGTCAGGGAGATGTCCGAGTTATACGCTCCAACACCCCTATCTTTACAGACGTCTGCTGACCAGTAGGAGTCTACAGGTTTGGAGTGGGCCTGGGGGGGACCCATCCCCATCATACACTCCCCTGAGTCTGCACTGCCACTGCCGGTCAGGAAGCTCCCGTGGCTGCCCTGGTAGTCTGGGCTGTAGGAGCACATGGTGTAGTCAGGCTCCTCCATGCGGTTGTAGTACTCAGAGCTCACTGAAGGACTACGGGCGCTGAGCTCCGGCACCACCCCGACCCCAGAAACATGCAGCGTCTTGTGCTCATAGTAGGAAGGGGACACTCCCAGAGTGAGACACTCCATCTCCACCCCACCACTGTCCCCCACCATTCCACCTGGGTAGTATAGGTCCTGACAGTGGTGGTTAACGACCCCCAGGGTACCGCTGGAGGATGAGGCAGCGTGGTGGTAAGGCTGCTCTGCCCCGATCCCCGCCTGGGTCTGCTCCCACTTGTACTGGAAGTTCAGACCGTGGCTGGTCTCTGTCACGGTCAGTATATCATCTCCTGATTCACTGTGGTAACCGTCACATCCAGAGAACTGCTCCAGCAGAGGGAAGGAGGAGGGGAGGTCTGGAGACGGACAGACACACACAGACAGACAGACAGACAGACAGACAGACAGACAGACAGACAGACAGACAGACAGACAGACAGACAGACAGACAGACAGACAGACAGACAGACAGACAGACAGACAGACAGACAGACAGACAGACAGACAGACAGACAGACACTTTGTTAATTCCCAAGGGGACTTTTTACATCAAACAGCAGCAGAGCTTAATGGGACATTTTAATCTTTCTCTGTAATATCCATTAATATGTTATTAACATACTGTATAATGTGTCGTAAAAATCTAGAATATTCTCAGTACAAATATCAGCATTTCTGCATCTCACCAGTAGAAACGGGCCATCTACTTTTCCTGGTTGTAAGCAAACTACACTATCCAAGAATTCATAGCACCTTCAAGGGTGGGAACCACAATTGGACAAGGAAGTAGGGCTCCCGTCAGGCTGTAGTCTTTACAAAGCCAGGGATAATACTAGGGACATCGTGGAGACCAGTTCAATGGCTCTCTTGAACAAGGACAACCATATCTACTCATCCTAGCGTGATCGTACAATTGGCAAAACACAAAGGCCACAATAGTTGCTACAAAACATGACTCTATACATTTTTATATCAGGCAGCAGGCTCAATCAACTGATGATGTAATTGGTTGAACACTCCTGGCGCGAAAATAAAAACAAATACTGCTATAGTGCATAATTACTCCTGAAACACCCACTCATCAGTCAAAATGATGTAGGGAGACTGGAAAAACACCCTTAACAGTGACCAGCGGTGAAGTTTCCCTTTAATAAACTAAAGTGATACTGAAAAGAGCAAATTCTGTTTTCTTCTGAGACGCACAATGTGTGCGAAACAAAAAAAACACAGAACACAAAGTAGTCATGAGCCATAAAAAGTGGCCTGAACATGACGTACCAGAGGCCAGGGCTCCGGCGCCGTGATGAAGGCTGCTGCTGCTTTGGCCGGCGTTGGGGTTGGGACGCAGGGAGTTCCAGCGTCTCTCAAAGTCCTCCTCGGCCTCACTGGCCCCCTTGGCACACAGGTAGCTGAGTAACAGGTGGACCTCCTCTGTATTGGGCCTCTGGTCTGGTTGGAGCCAGCAGAACTGCATCACCTCATACCTGGTGACAAGAGGGCACACGCACCACAATAACCCTTACAACAATCATGTAGGAAGATATAATGAACCACAAATTCATCTATCAGCTGTGGCCAACAGTTGTGCATTTTGGAATAGGGTTCCATTTTGGAATAGGGTTCCATTTAGGAATAGGGTTCCATTTGGGAATAGGGTTCCATTTGGGAATAGGGTTCCATTTAGGAATAGGGTTCCATTTAGGAATAGGGTTCCATTTAGGAATAGGGTTCCATTTGGGAATAGGGTTCCATTTGGGAATAGGGTTCCATTTGGGAATAGGGTTCCATTTAGGAATAGGGTTCCATTCTACACCTGCATTGCTTGCTGTTTGGGTTTTTAGGCTGGGTTTCTGTACAGCACTTTGAGATATCAGCTGATGTAAAAAGGGCTATATAAATACATTTGATTTGGGATGCAAATGAAATGTGAAGAAAATGAAAATCAGCACACAGCATCTGCTTTTGTATTGATGGGGGAGATGAGGAATCAAGCAGATTCTTATCCTATGAGAGATGGGTTTTAATTACCTCCCCCATCTTCAGAGATAACGAGATTGGATCCATTTTGTTTTTTTGTTTTACGCATCATCACACCAGTCATATTTATGTATGCGCACCCTATTCTCTATTTAGTTTGCTACTTTTGACCAGAGCCATGTGCTCTGGATAGGGAACACAGCACCATTTGGGACACAGCATATGATGTCTGACTCACTGAGCCACTAGAATGAGAAGATATTGATGGGACATAGAGCGAGAGCCACAGATTACTTATTAAGGTTTAGAACGAGAACAGGTGAGATTGTTTGTGTTGTTGTGTGTGTGTGTGTGTGCCCCTGTGTTGCTCCCTTGTGTGTGTGTGTGTGTGTGCGTGTGCGTACGTGCGTGACTTACCAGCGCTCTGCCAAGGGTATTTTGAGCAGGGGCTTGGGCAGTCTGAGCTGCTGTTCCCTCACGGCGTAGGTTAACACCTGTCTGTCAGAGTAGTGTCTGTACGGCTGGTTCCCCAACTCAAATAACTCCCAGATAGTAACCCCCAGAGACCTGAGAGAGAACAGAAAGACCACAGAAACCCACTCAACATCACACTATAGAATCACGGAGAAGAACAACACGTGAAGCATAACCACCAATATTTATTGGGAAAAACATTTGGCAAATATATCTGCGGGGTTCACAGAACGACAGAAAGGACACAAGATCAGAGTGGATTTACAGAGTGGTTTAAATGGACACTTAAAATCAGATTTATGATTACCCAATAACTCAGCCTTATTTTGACCAATCCATTAGCCCCCCCCCCCCAAAAAAAAATCCTTTGTCAACGAGAAAAAAAAGAAAAAAAAGAATAACAATAGGTTTTGCTGTGAACCCCTAATTACGTTCACATATTTTATGGTGTCGGTTTCTAGATAGGAACAGTTTTCCGGATACAGATTCAGCCAAATCCTAGACTAAAAAGCATTGAGGTTGTTCATAGTCCAGGATTTGGCTGAATGTGAGTCAGGGAAACTGGCCCATAGGGGTGAACTTGTCATACTAGATAATTGGGTTCTGAATGCTATCTCTACCATGATCCCCGGAATCCAACACACTATCGAAGTGTTGCAAGTTCCATGCTCTACCAACTGAGCTCTCTCCACCAGAACGCTGCCATGGACTACCTATACTGACTGTTTGATTGATTGATTAAACCATTCATTACCAGACGTTGCTCTGTTTGCTCTGGTCCACCACCAGAAGGTTGCCATGGACTTCATCTACGAGTTCTGGAGCGATCCAACGCAGAGGCACGTACATCTGGTCTGATGTCTCAAAGTAGTCCTCTTTGTACTTGTTGTGTGACAGGCCGTAGTCTCCGATCTTCACTGTGACATCAGCGGTCAGCAGGCAGTTTCTCAGGGCCAGGTCACTGCAGGGAAGACAGAGAATACATTCGTACATTAGAGGATAACTGATTGATGTCTATGCATAACGGTAAAGTTATCATGGTGAGACCACGCATGGGCAGTCTGACATGTTCAATACTGTACTAAAAGTCTTACAGAAATTCAGTCAATAAATGTCGTATATCGTTACTTATCAATTCAAACCATTTCTAATAATGATATATGTCATTTAACAGACAGAACTTACAATCATCCGTACATACATTTTACATATCGGCAGCCCTGGGAGTCAACCCTACTATCCTGGCATAGCAACCACCTACCAATTCAACCATACGAGACCTCATTCCTCATTAAGTGGATGTTGTAGACATCAGTGACAGGAAGAGCAGGGGTCACTCTGGAGAGAAGGGGTCCCCCCCCTGCAACAAAATCACTGATGCTGGAGTCTATGACGAGGCACTCAGGCAGCACCAGGATATTGTTACAGGAAGAAACCAACAGGAACCAGGAAGAAGAGCCAACCAATCACAGCTGCAGGATTCTGGTAAACTAGCCTCAACCCAGCCATTCTAGGTTTCTCCAGAAGGAGAATACGGTGACTACTGGGTACCAGTCGTCAGGGTAATATCAGTATCATACAATGCCATTGAGGGGTTTGTAGTATAACAAGTACAACTTGTGTCTGTGTCCATGTAACTGTATATATATACAGTGCCTTCGGAAAGTATTCAGACCCTTTGACTTTTTCCACATTTTGTTACGTTACAGCCTTATTCTAAAATTGAACAAATAGTTTTTTCCCTCATCAATCTACACACAATACCCTATAATGACAAAGCAAAAACTTAAATATCACATTTACGTTAAGTATTCAGACCCTTTATTCAGTACTTTGTTGAAGCACCTTTGGCAGCGATTACAGCATCGAGAGTTTTTGGGTATGGCACTACAAGCTTGGCACACCTATATTTGGGGAGTTTCTCCCATTCTTCTCAGCAGATCCTCTCAAGCTCTGTCAGGTTGGATGGGGAGCGTTGATGCACAGCTATTTTCAGGTCTCTCTAGAGATGTTCGATCGGGTTCAAGTCCAGGCTCTGGCTGGGCCACTCAAGGACATTCAGAGACTTGTCCCCCGAAGCCACTCCTGTGTTGTCTTGGCTGTGTGCTTAGGGTTATTGTCCTGTTGGAAGGTGAACCTTTGCCCCAGTTTAAGGTCCTGAGCGCTCTGGAGCAGGTTTTCATCAAGGATCTCGCTGTTCTTTGCGGCAATCATCTTTGCCTCGAACCTGACTAGTCCCCCAGTTCCTGCCCCTGAAAAACATCTCCACAGCATGATGCTTCAACACCAACGCCAGGTTTCCTCCAGACGTGATTCTTGGAACTCAAATAGTTCAGTCTTTGTTTCATCAGACCAGAGAATCTTGTTTCTCATGGTCTGAGAGTCTTTAGGTGCCTTTTGGCAAACTCCAAAAGGGCTATCATGTGCCTTTTGCTGAGGAGTGGCTTCCGACTGGCCACTCTACCATAAAGGCAAGATTGGTGGAGTGCTACAGAGATGGTTGTCCTTCTGGGAGATTGTTGTCCCAGAAGGATTGTCCCAGAAGGACAATATTAAATATTTTGGTACCCTTCCCCAGATCTGTGCCTAGACCTCATGGCTTGGTTTTTGCTCTGACATGCACTGTCAACTGTGGTACCTTATAAAGACAGGTGTGTGCCTTTCCAAATCATGTCCAATCAATTGAATTTACCACAGGTGGACTCCAATGAAGTTGTAGAAAAATCTCAGGGATGGTCAATGGAAACAGAATGCACCTGAGCCCAAATTTCAAGTATCATACATTTACATTTAAGTCATTTAGCAGACGCTCTTATCCAGAGCGACTTACAAATTGGAAAGTTCATACATATTCATCCTGGTCCCCCCGTGGGGAATGAACCCACAACCCTGGCATTGCAAGCGCCATGCTCTACCAACTGAGCCACACGGGACCACATAGCAAATGGTCTGAATACTTATGTAAATAATGTATTTCTGTTTTCCTTTTTAATACATTTGCTAAACTTTTTTCACTTTGTCATTATGGGGTATTGTGTGTAGATTGCTGATGATATTTTAAAATTATGTTTAATCCATTTTAGAATAACGTAAAAAATATTTGGAAAAAGTCAAGGCGTCTGAATACTTTCAGAAGTCACTGTATATATACCAAGGATAAGGGCCAGAACTAAAATAAGTCTCTGACTTCCTGGTCACGTTTTCTGTATGTACATTGTGTGTATGTATGTTGTTGTTTTACTGATGAATGAAAATCAATCAATCAATCAATCGACAGATAGTGGCAGAGACAGATAGAGGGAGTGACACACACCTGTGTATGAAGTTGTGTTTGTGCAGGTGCAAGAGTCCTGAGGCGATCTCACATGCCATCCTCTGCAGTATCAGGGGTTCAGGGATCATTGTGTCTGCAGCCCGACAGCTCCGCAGGTACCCTTTCACATCACCCTGGTGACATGAGGAGATATGGTGGAGATCAGAGTTGGGTTCAATTCCATAAAAATTCCAGCCAATTCAGAAAGTAAACAAAATTCTAATTCCACAAGTTTACTCATGAAAAAGAATTGAAGAGAATTGGAATGTCAGTGTACTTCCTGAATTGACAAAAATGTAAAGGGGACTGACCCCTTTAAATGGATATATAGTAGAGATACAATAGATATTGACACAGTTATAGTATATAAAGGATGATGCTTACACAAGTAGTTACACTACAATTAGGTCACGGGTTACTGAAGACTTCATGGAAGTGAAGGTAGTCAACAAGTGGACTTACAGTTGAAGTCGGAAGTTTACATACACCTTAGCCAAATACATTTAAACTCAGTTTTTCCACAATTCCTGACATTTAATCCTAGAAAAAATTCCCTGTCTTAGGTCAGTTAGGATCACCACTTTGTTTTAAGAATGTGAAATGTCAGAATAATAGTAGAGAGAATTATTTATTTCAGCTTTTATTTATTTCATCACATTCCCAGTGGGTCAGAAGTTTACATACACTCAATTAGTATTTGGTAGCATTGTCTTTAAATTGTTTAACTTGAGTCAAACATTTAGGGTAGCTTTCCACAAGCTTCCCACAATAAGTTGGGTGAATTTTGGCCCATTCCTCCTGATAAAGCTGTAACTGAGTCAGGTTTTTAAGCCTCCTTGCTCGCACACGCTTCTTCAGTTCTGCCCACAAATGTTCTATAGGATTGAGGTCAGGGCTTTGTGATGGCCACTCCAATACCATGACTTTGCTGTCCTTAAGCAATTTTGCCACAACAACCCATTTGCGACCAAGCTTTAACTTCCTGACTGAGGTATTGAGGTGTTGCTTCAATATATCCACATCATTTTCCATCCTCATGAAGCCATCTATTTTGTGAAGTGCACCAGTCCCTCCTGCAGCAAAGCACCCCAACAACATGATGCTGCCACCCCCGTGCTTCACGGTTGGGATGGTGTTCTTCAGCTTGCAAGCATCCCCCTTTTTCCTCCAGAAATAACAATGGTCATTATGTCCAAAAAGTTCTATTTTTGTTTCATCAGACCAGAGGACATTTCTCCAAAAAGTACAATCTTTGTCCCCATGTGCAGTTGCAAACCGTAGTCTGTCTTTTTTATGGCGGTTTTGGAGCAGTGGCTTCATCCTTGCTGAGTGGCTTTTCACGTTATGTCGATATAGGACTCATTTTACTGTGGTTATAGATACTTTTGTACCTGTTTCCTCCAGCATCTGGAGGAAACAGGTACAAGGTCCTTAGCTGTTGTTCTGGGATTGATTTGCACTTTTTGCACCAAAGTACGTTCATCTCTAGGAGACAGAACACGTCTCCTTCCTGAGAGGTATGACGGCTGCGTGGTCCCATGGTGTTTATACTTGCGTATTATTGTTTGTACAGATGAACGTGGTACCTTCAGGCGTTTGGAAATTGCTCCCAAGGATGAACCAGACTTGTGGAGGTCTACAATTTTTTTATGAGGTCTTGGCTGATTTCTTTTGATTTTCCCATGATGTCAAGCAAAGAGGCACTGAGTTTGAAGGTAGGCCTTGAAATACATCCACAGGAACACCTACGATTGACTCAAATGATGTCAGGTAGCCTATCAGAAGCTTCTAAAACCATGACATAATTTTCTGGAATTTTCCAAGCTGTTTAAAGGCACAGTCAACTTAGTGTGTGTAAACTTCTGACCCACTGGAATTGTGATACAGTGAATTATAAGTGAACTAATCTGTCCGTAAACAATTGTTGGAAAAATGACTTGTGTCATGCACAAAGTAGATGTCCTAACCGACTTGCCAAAACTATAGTTTGTTAACAAGACATTTCTGGAGTGGTTGAAAAACGAGTTTTAATGACTCCAACCTAAGTGTATGTAAACTTACGACTTCAACTGTATGTTGTCCCGTTTAATTGGTAGAGCATTGCTCTTGCATCGCCACGGTCGTGGGTTCAATCCCCATGGGGGACCAGTATATAAATGTATCTGGATAAGAGTTTCTGCTAAATGAAAAAAATATAGGTCTTTCCTCAGAATGGACACCACATGATCATTTGATTGCCCACTCAGCAAGTAATACAATATCTGGCCACTTGGGGGCAGTTGACTGCATCCAAATATAATCTATCGCACACTAAGTGTTTTACAGCAGGGTTTCCCAAACTGTACGTTTGCTTTTTCGCCCTATCACTACACAGCTGATTCAAATAACCAACTCATCATCACGCTTTGATTAATGAATCAGCTGTGTACTGCTAGGGCAAAAACCAAAAACGTGTACCCAGGGTGGGACCCAGGACCGAGTTTAGGAAACCCTGTCTTAAACTGACTACAATGTCTGGAGACAGAGAGACACAGTGGTGAAGTGAGAGTCCAGTCCAGTCCATGATGATTGTTATACATACTGTACACTGTCTGCAGTGGTCATAGAGAGATACTCCAGCCAGTCCAGCAAGCTACTGACTGCAATGGCCACCGACAGATAGTTCTATATACAGTGATGCAATGACAGTCCAATCCAGTCCAGTACTCACCAGAGGGCAGAATTCCATGACCAGCAAGTAGGGGGTGACCTCAGTGCACTGCGCCAGGCAATGTAGGAGCGCTGGGTGCTGGAGGGCACTGGAGACAGACAGACAATGGCAGAGAGTTAGTGGAGGCACAAAACACTGGCAGAATGGCAGAGTTAGTGGAGGCACAAAACACTGTCAGAATGGCAGAGTTAGTGGAGGCACAAAACACTGGCAAAATGGTAGAGTTAGTGGAGGCACAAAACACTGGCAGAATGGTAGAGTTAGTGGAGGCACAAAACACTGTCAGAATGGCAGAGTTAGTGGAGGCACAAAACACTGGCAAAATGGTAGAGTTAGTGGAGGCACAAAACACTGGCAGAATGGTAGAGTTAGTGGAGGCACAAAACACTGGCAGAATGGTAGAGTTAGTGGAGGCACAAAACACTGGCAGAATGGTAGAGTTAGTGGAGGCACAAAACACTGGCAGAATGGCAGAGTTAGTGGAGGCACAAAACACTGGCAGAATGGCAGAGTTAGTGGAGGCACAAAACACTGGCAGAATGGCAGAGTTAGTGGAGGCACAAAACACTGGCAGAATGGTAGAGTTAGTGGAGGCACAAAACACTGGCAGAATGGCAGAGTTAGTGGAGGCACAAAACACTGGCAGAATGGTAGAGTTAGTGGAGGCACAAAACACTGGCAGAATGGTAGAGTTAGTGGAGGCACAAAACACTGGCAGAATGGCAGAGTTAGTGGAGGCACAAAACACTGGCAGAATGGTAGAGTTAGCGGAGGCACAAAACACTGGCAGAATGGCAGAGTTAGTGGAGGCACAAAACACTGGCAGAATGGTAGAGTTAGTGGAGGCACAAAACACTGGCAAAATGGTAGAGTTAGTGGAGGCACAAAACACTGGCAGAATGGCAGAGTTAGTGGAGGCACAAAACACTGGCAAAATGGTAGAGTTAGTGGAGGCACAAAACACTGGCAGAATGGCAGAGTTAGTGGAGGCACAAAACACTGGCAGAGTGGTAGAGTTAGTGGAGGCACAAAACACTGGCAGAATGGTAGAGTTAGTGGAGGCACAAAACACTGGCAGAATGGCAGAGTTAGTGGAGGCACAAAACACTGGCAGAATGGTAGAGTTAGTGGAGGCACAAAACACTGGCAGAATGGCAGAGTTAGTGGAGGCACAAAACACTGGCAGAATGGCAGAGTTAGTGGAGGCACAAAACACTGGCAAAATGGCAGAGTTAGTGGAGGCACAAAACACTGGCAAAATGGTAGAGTTAGTGGAGGCACAAAACACTGGCAGAATGGTAGAGTTAGTGGAGGCACAAAACACTGGCAGAATGGCAGAGTTAGTGGAGGCACAAAACACTGGCAAAATGGTAGAGTTAGTGGAGGCACAAAACACTGGCAGAATGGCAGAGTTAGTGGAGGCACAAAACACTGGCAGAATGGCAGAGTTAGTGGAGGCACAAAACACTGGCAAAATGGCAGAGTTAGTGGAGGCACAAAACACTGGCAAAATGGCAGAGAGTTGGGTGCAGGCCACGCAGCAGGCTGTTAGCCAGCCTGTCAGCTTAGTGGAGTCTGCCACTAGCACAGTCAGCTCAGCCATCCCCATTGAGACCGTGTCTGTGCCTCTATCTAGGTTGGGCAAAACAAAACATGGCAGTGTTCGCCTTAGCAATCTCTGGAATAAAGACCTCCTCCATTCCTGCCAATATTGAAAGAGATTGTGATATCTCACATTTCAAAATAGGGCTACTTAATGTTAGATCCCTCACTTTCAAGGCAGTTAGAGTCAATGAACTAACTAATCACTGATCATAATCTTGATATGATTGGACTGACTGAAACATGGCTTAAGCCTGATGAATAGATAGAGACAGGGAAAGTCTGTTCACCGGTATGGCTGGGACTCCTCCAGGAAGTGCATCTGGTCCTGAACGCTGGCACTGGCCTTGAGCTCCTTAACCACCACCTGGGTGGTGCTGAGGCTCGCATTCACCTCCCCCAGGATAACCTGGTATGGGAGCCGCACAGACACACAGGGCACACACATGGGAGACGCACACACACACACACACACACACACACACACACACACACACACACACACACACACACACACACACACACACACACACACACACACACACACACACACACACACACACACACAGGGTACACTCATGGGAGACGCACACACAGAGACACACACACACAGGGCACACACATGGGAGACGAACACACAGACACACACACACACACACACAGGGTACACACATGGGAGACGCACACACAGACACACACACACACACACAGGGTACACACATGGGAGACGCACACACACACACACACACACACACACACACACACACACACAGGGCACACACATGGGAGACGCACACACAGACACACACACACACAGGGTACACACATGGGAGACGCACACACACACACACACACACACACACACACACACACACACACACACACACACACACACACACACACACACACACACACACACACACACACACACACACAGGGTACACACATGGGAGACGCACACACACACACACACACACACACACACACACACACACACACACACACACACACACACACACACACACACACACACACACACACACACACACACACACACACACACACACACACACAGGGCACACACATGGGAGACGCAAACACAGACACACACACACACAGGGTACACACATGGGAGACACACACACAGACATGAGGAGAGATGGGGAGGAATGGAAGATATACACACAATGTCAAACAGAGAGACAGAGAGACAGAGAGACACAAAGACAGACAGACACAAAGACAGACAGACAGACAGACAGACAGACAGACAGACAGACAGACAGACAGACAGACAGACAGACAGACAGACAGACAGACAGACAGACAGACAGACAGACAAAGAGACACACGGAGACAGAAAGACAGACAGAGAGACACATAAAGACAGAAACACAGAGAGACACACAGAGAGACACATAGAGAGACACAGAGAGACAGACAGAAACAAAAAATTATTCCCAAACAGTACACACACATGGAGGTGATGATTGTGGAGGACAAACATGGTTGAGGAGGACACACACGTTCAGGTGAAAGGTGGACAGTCACACAAATGCAAGGAAATAGAGAGATACACAGAGACAGAGAGGCATACACAGGAAATAGAGAGATACACAGAGACAGAGAGGCATACACAGGAAATAGAGAGATACACAGAGACAGAGAGGCATACACAGGAAATAGAGAGATACACAGAGACAGAGAGGCATACACAGGAAATAGAGAGATACACAGAGACAGAGAGGCATACACAGGAAATAGAGAGATACACAGAGAAGCACACACAGGACATGCAGATTCATAAAGAGACCAACAAGAAACAGACCAGGAGATACAGAGACACACAGAGAGGTATGCATGCAGTCACAGAGACACACACACACACACGAATGGACATACCCAGTCAAGGTACACAAGTGTGGGGAAAGTGTGTGTGTAAGAGTGTATGAGTGTGAGAAGGAACAGAACAAAGAAACAGAAAGAGGGAGGGAACGAGAGAATGACAAGAATCAGTTATCTAGTGTTACAGTAGCTAATTCCCACCACTCAGAGTAACATGGTTATCTAGTGTTACAGTAGCTAATTCCCACCACTCAGAGTAACATGGTTATCTAGTGTTACAGTAGCTAATTCACATCACTCAGAGTAACATGGTTATCTAGTGTTACAGTAGCTAATTCCCACCACTCAGAGTAACATGGTTATCTAGTGTTACAGTAGCTAATTCCCATCACTCAGAGTAACATGGTTATCTAGTGTTACAGTAGCTAATTCCCACCACTCAGAGTAACATGGTTATCTAGTGTTACAGTAGCTAATTCCCACCACTCAGAGTAACATGGTTATCTAGTGTTACAGTAGCTAATTCCCACCACTCAGAGTAACATGGTTATCTAGTGTTACAGTAGCTAATTCCCATCACTCAGAGCAACATGGTTATCTAGTGTTACAGTAGCTAATTCACATCACTCAGAGTAACATGGTTATCTAGTGTTACAGTAGCTAATTCCCATCACTCAGAGTAAGATGGTTATCTAGTGTTACAGTAGCTAATTCCCACCACTCAGAGTAAAATGGTTATCTAGTGTTACAGTAGCTAATTCCCATCACTCAGAGTAAGATGGTTATCTAGTGTTACAGTAGCTAATTCCCATCACTCAGAGTAAGATGGTTATCTAGTGTTACAGTAGCTAATTCACATCACTCAGAGTAACATGGTTATCTAGTGTTACAGTAGCTAATTCCCATCACTCAGAGTAAGATGGTTATCTAGTGTTACAGTAGCTAATTCCCACCACTCAGAGTAACATGGTTATCTAGTGTTACAGTAGCTAATTCCCATCACTCAGAGCAACATGGTTATCTAGTGTTACAGTAGCTAATTCCCACCACTCAGAGTAACATGGTTATCTAGTGTTACAGTAGCTAATTCCCACCACTCAGAGTAAGATGGTTATCTAGTGTTACAGTAGCTAATTCACATCACTCAGAGTAACATGGTTATCTAGTGTTACAGTAGCTAATTCCCATCACTCAGAGTAAGATGGTTATCTAGTGTTACAGTAGCTAATTCCCACCACTCAGAGTAACATGGTTATCTAGTGTTACAGTAGCTAATTCCCATCACTCAGAGTAACATGGTTATCTAGTGTTACAGTAGCTAATTCCCACCACTCAGAGTAACATGGTTATCTAGTGTTACAGTAGCTAATTCCCACCACTCAGAGTAACATGGTTATCTAGTGTTACAGTAGCTAATTCCCACCACTCAGAGTAACATGGTTATCTAGTGTTACAGTAGCTAATTCCCACCACTCAGAGTAAGATGGTTATCTAGTGTTACAGTAGCTAATTCCCATCACTCAGAGCAACATGGTTATCTAGTGTTACAGTAGCTAATTCCCATCACTCAGAGTAACATGGTTATCTAGTGTTACAGTAGCTAATTCCCACCACTCAGAGTAAGATGGTTATCTAGTGTTACAGTAGCTAATTCCCATCACTCAGAGTAAGATGGTTATCTAGTGTTACAGTAGCTAATTCCCATCACTCAGAGTAACATGGTTATCTAGTGTTACAGTAGCTAATTCCCACCACTCAGAGTAACATGGTTATCTAGTGTTACAGTAGCTAATTCCCATCACTCAGAGTAACATGGTTATCTAGTGTTACAGTAGCTAATTCCCATCACTCAGAGTAACATGGTTATCTAGTGTTACAGTAGCTAATTCCCACCACTCAGAGTAACATGGTTATCTAGTGTTACAGTAGCTAATTCCCATCACTCAGAGTAACATGGTTATCTAGTGTTACCGTAGCTAATTCACATCACTCAGAGTAACATGGTTATCTAGTGTTACAGTAGCTAATTCCCATCACTCAGAGTAAGATGGTTATCTAGTGTTACAGTAGCTAATTCCCATCACTCAGAGTAAGATGGTTATCTAATAATAAAAACAGAGTGAAATGCTAACTAAAAACTGCTGCATTGCGAGGGCAGGCTATACGGTTCTCTCCCAGTCTTTCCGCGGCGTTCTATACCTCTCTGTACAGCGTTAGTCAGTCAGTCAGGCAGGCAGACATCAAAGGTTTGTGGATCAGCCCAGCATTACCGATACAGACACACATTCCAGGTAATGTAGCGTGTCGGCCTGTTTAACAGGCTGACTCAAACACACCTAGGATCACAGCTCAGCGCATAACAACCGTGAGCCTGCCGAAGTTGACAGAACATTTCATCTAGCTACCTCTCATAAACCCGTATCGTAGCATCCAGCACAGTGAAAATAACCCAAAAGAATTTACAAGAAAAAGTGAGGAGAGAGTGAGTGGTCTTACCTTTCCGAACCAGCCATCTCCGATCTCTTTCAGGTACAGAAGACTCTGTCGGCCGACTTCTGTGGATTTCAGGAGTTGGAGTTGGACTTGGGAGACAGATTTAAAATAAAAAAAACTGAGATTTTAGAGAATGTCCTTACGACACAAGTATTATTCAGCATTGGTTTTATTTCTGACAATGACTCTCTGATTCCAAGCCTCAGAGAAATGTAATCTGGCCAAATACACACCACCGTCCTGCGATATGAGGCATCCATCTTGCAATAGGTCGACTATCCTCTAAGACACTTCGCCAGGTTGACTTGTTTTGATATTACACAAAAAAAATATATATAAATACAGTAAAATCCCAAGGAATTCAGCTAAAAATTAGTTGAAGTATTCCCACAAAAAAAAAAAATATATGATCGTGTCTCAATGTAATCAAGGTATGAAATCATTGCTCTATTACAATACAATCTGTTTTGGGGGTTTGGTTGTGGTCAAGTTGCAGTATACAAATTATTATAATCATGTTCCGACACACCGACCATTCACTCCAACAAAAATTTCCCCGCAGCTGAATCTAGTTGCCTACCCCTGTGCTCTAAGATCTCTCTCTTTCAGTCAGTAGCAGAGCCTGGCATCCCAGCCTCAGTCCTCCTGTCCCCTTGCTGCATCCTGACCTATCTGTCAGTAGCACGGTGATGACCTGTGTCCTGCATCTTTCCTCTCCACACACCAGCCTGAGCTCTCTCATTCTCAGCCTGCACTCTCTCTCACTCTCAGCCTGAGCTCTCTCATTCTCAGCCTGCACTCTCTCTCACTCTCAGCCTGAGCTCTCTCATTCTCAGCCTGCACTCTCTCGCACTCTCAGCCTGAGCTCTCTCATTCTCAGCCTGCAATCTCTCTCACTCTCAGCCTGAGCTCTCTCATTCTCAGCCTGCACTCTCTCTCACTCTCAGCCTGGGCTCTCTCATTCTCAGCCTGCACTCTCTCTCACTCTCAGCCTGAGCTCTCTCATTCTCAGCCTGCACTCTCTCTCACTCTCAGCCTGAGCTCTCTCATTCTCAGCCTGCGCTCTCTCGCACTCTCAGCCTGCACTCTCTCTCACTCTCAGCCTGAGCTCTCTCACTCTCAGCCTGCACTCTCTCACTCTCAGCCTGCACTCTCTCACTCTCAGCCTGCACTCTCTCACTCTCAGCCTGCTCTCTCTCACTCTCAACCTGCACTCTCTCCCTCTCAGCCTTGGTCATCCTACTCTCAGCCTGCACTCTCTCACTCTCAGCCTGCACTCTCTCACTCTCAACCTGCACTCTCTCACTCTCAGCCTTGGTCATCCTACTCTCAGCATGCGCTCTCTCACTCTCAGCCTGCACTCTCTCACTCTCAGCCTGCACTCTCTCACTCTCAGCCTTGGTCATCCTACTCTCAGCCTGCGCTCTCTCACTCTCAGCCTGCACTCTCTCACTCTCAGCCTGCACTCTCTCACTCTCAGCCTGCACTCTCTCACTCTCAGCCTGCACTCACTCACACCAGCGTGCTCTCTCTCTCACTCTCAGCCTGCACTCTCTCACTCTCAGCCTGCACTTTCTCACTCTCAGCCTTGGTCATCCTACTCTCAGCCTGCTCTCTCTCACTCTCAGCCTGCACTCTCTCACTCTCAGCCTGCGCTCTCTCACTCTCAGCCTGCACTCTCTCACTCTCAGCCTGCACTCTCTCTCACTCTCAGCCTGCGTTCTCTCTCACTCTCAGCATGCGCTCTCTCACTCTCAGCCTGCGCTCTCACTCTCAGCCTGTGCTCTCTCACTCTCAGCATGCGCTCTCTCACTCTCAGCCTGTGTTCTCTCACTCTGAACCTGCGTTCTCTCACTCTCAGCCTCGGTCCCAAAAACATCCAAATGAGAATGGACTGACGGCAACATTAATCCTCTGTCCTTCCCCCTCTCTCATTCCCTCCATCTCTCCATCCCTCTCTCCCCCAGCAACGACTGATGACACTCACAGAGGAGGACAGACAGATCTTTTGTAGGAGTGTCACCCCCTTGCCCACCCCCCAGACTGGCCACACAGACCCCTCCCTGTGTGAGGGCCATATCTGACGCCCATGCCCTGTAATGTTCCAGAGGCCAGTCATTCCCTGGGTGGTGGGCGCTCACTCATCCAGAATCTGTTCTAAAGAGAATCCCAGCCATTGTCTGGGTACTAACCCTGGGACTGTATGGTACCAGTAAGAACCAACCACACAGACACACAGACACACAGCCTATTATCTAGCAGCTCTGTGACACAGTGGTGAACAGTGTTGGGGGGGTAATGCATTACAAAAATAACCCGTTACATCGCCAGATTACGCATTACTTTTTCCCCCCCAAATTTGGTAATATTATTACAGTTATTTTGTCAAACAATGCATTCTCTTTCAGATTCATTTCTCTAACTGGTGTGTTTCCATGATCCAACTCATTTCCTCATTTTAGTTCTGGAACATGAACACAAAGGCTGTTTGAAGAAATGTCATGATAGAGTCTGTCCATAGAAATGTATAGAAGGTAACACCTCTGATCTTCGCCATTGAACATTTACGTCATTGAGCAGATGCTCTTACCCAGAGCGACGGACAGCAACGGGTGCATACGTTTCCATACCGGTCACTCCCGTGGGAATTGAACTGGCATTGCAAGCACCATGCTCTACCACCCGAGCCACACAGGACTGTAGAAAAGCACCTAGAAGGTTCTACTGTGTACTCTATATATCTTTTAAGATTTTGAATGAAAAGACAGGAAATCTGTATGTTTGACTTTCAGTATACATTGCTAATTAAGCAGCATTTAATTAACCACGCAAGTCAGCTAAGAACATATTCTTATTGACAATGACGGCCTACTCCGGCCAAACCCAGACGATGCCGAGCCAATTGTGCACCGCCCTATGGGCCTCCCAATCACGGCCGGTTGAGATAGCCCAGATACGGACCAGCGTGTCTGTAGTGAAGCCTCTAATACTGAGACGCTGTGCCTTAGACCGCTGCGCCACTCGGGAGCCCACTTGTATACTAGAACAGGAAAGCAGTTCCAAAGATGAAAGGAGAAACTAGCGATCAAACCTTCTAGGTAGCCCATCTTTGGTTGAGCGCTCGCGACTCGTCTTCCTCCCTTCGACAGATTTCTTGATTTTGTTTATATAACTAGTAATCACATTACTTTCCACACAAAGTAATATTTTAAGGTAACGTGTTACATTAATGTAACTAGTAATATGCAATAACTAATCCCAACACTGGTAACTAATCCCAACACTGGTGGTGAACTGGGCATCTAGTGATAACTGACAATGTAGACTAGAGTTTACGCCATTACTTCTGAAATGGCTTCTAAGAATGGCTTGGAACTTCAACTTCTTAGAACTTAGAACTCGCCTTAGAACGTCTTCAACTCTTCTAGCCATGTACTATCACACCTGATTTAACTAATCAACTGTCCATTAAGCCTTTGATTAGTGGAATCAGGTGTCTTAGTGCTTAGTGCAATACATTCAACAATAATTTTTATTATTAGTGGATATTGGCCTAATTCTGCCCTGCATGCATTGTTTGCAGTTTTCCTCTGGACATGTAGGATAATCTTACAGAATTCTGCATGCAGTGTTTCAATGGGGTGTTTGTCCCATTTGATGAAATCTTGTTTTGCAAGTGGACCCCACACCTCGCTGCCATAAAGTGCAATTGGTTCAATGACATATTCAATTAGTTTTAGCCAAATTTTAATAGGTATTTCAATTTGAATTTGCTTTTTAATGGCGTAGAATGCCCTGCGTGCTTTCTCTCTCAGTTCATTCACTGCCTCATTAAGGTGTCCAGTTGAGCTTATTTATAAACCTAAGTAATTGTAGTGTGTGCAGTACTCTCTCTCAGTACTTTCTCTCTCTCTCTCAGTACTCTCTCTCTCTCTCTCTCTCAGTACTCTCTCTCTCTCTCTCTCTCTCTCATCCGACAGCAGCCACATGGTCTTGTGGTGAGATCAAAGGGAGTGGTCAGAGCGGATCGAGGTTCTGACTTCAGCCCCCTAACTGCCCAAGCCCCCCGCCCTTAACCAGCCCTGTTTGTCCCTATAGGCCTCCTAATCACTACAGAAACACCATACAGCTGTACAGAAAACAACCAACATACAGAACAGATGTTTTTTGTTCCGCATAGGCCTACAGTACCACAACTTGTTCCACTACTCTTCTGTGATGGTCCACAATCTTATTTCAACATTATGAGTTAAGCACCTTGGGGACAAGATTACTCTCATGTCATCCACTGAAGTGCTGGGTCTCAGAGTAGGAGTGTTAATCTAGGATCAGGTCCATATAATAATATTCATTATGATCTAAAAGACAGAACTGATCCTAGATCAACACTCCTACTCTGAGAAGCTTTATGTATATGAGCCCAGGCTTTGAGGAACAGTATATTGGAATGGCTAGTCAAGCAGCAGACTGACCTACGAACTGACCCACACCCAACTGTGTGGTACAAGTCATTATTTCAGCTCGACCTTCCGATGTCATGAATGTATCTGCGTGCATCAGCCCCACAGCTTACACGTCAACAGACAACCAGGGCTATTGTTACGGATAGAAAGGAAAGACTGGGAGAGAAAGAGAGGGAGAGAAAGAGAGGGAGAGAAAGAGAGGGAGAGAGAAAGAGGGAGAGAAAGAGAGGGAGAGAGAGAGGGAGAGAAAGAGAGAGAGAGAAAGAGAGAGAGAGAAAAAGGGATAGAGAATGTGGGTTTGGCTCTCGCATGCTTGGCAAACCAAGGAGCACTTGTGTAGGCTAGCTGGGCCAGGGTGATTACACTACAGGCAGATGTGTGTGTGTGTGTGTGTGTGTGTGTGTGTGTGTGTGTGTGTGTGTGTGTGTGTGTGTGTGTGTGTGTGTGTGTGTGTGTGTGTGTGTGTGTGTGTGTGTGTGTGTGTGTGTGTGTGTGTGAGTGAGAGAGTGAGAGAGAGAGAGAGAGAGAGAGAGAGAGAGAGAGAGAGAGAGAGAGAGAGAGAGAGAGAGAGAGAGAGAGAGAGAGTGTGTGTGTGTGTGTGTGTGTGTGTGTGTGTGTGTGTGTGTGTGTGTGTGTGTGTGTGTGTGTGTGTGTGTGTGTGTGTGTGTGTGTGTGTGTGTGTGTGTGTGTGTGTGTGTGTGTGTGTGTGTGTGTGTGTGAGAGGTGGAGTTATAAAAGCCAGCGTGCGGGAAACCTGACGAGACTACTTCGGGAAGTGGATTAAACCGTCTATATCCGTTCTATTGGCTAACCTGAAATCAATGGAGAATAAACTGGACGAGCTCTGTTCGAGACTATCCTATCGACGTGATCTGAAGAACTGTAATATCCTATGTTTCTCTTTGAGTTGTGGCTGAACAAGGACATGGAAAATATACATCTAGCTGTTTTTTCTATACATCATCAGGACAGAACGTCAGCGTTGTGTAATCTCAAGGGGGGTGGTTTGTGTCTCTTCGTTAACAACAGCTGGTGCGTGATCTCTCATATTAAGTTAGAATACATCATGATAAGCTGTAGACCATACTATTTACCAAAAGAGTTTATCTATATTTTTTGTAGTTGTCTACTTGCCACCACAAACCGGTGCTGGCACTAAGACCGCAGTCATCGAGGTGTATAGGGCCATAAGAAAACAAGAAAATGATCCTAGTGGCCGGTGATTTTAATGCAGGAAAACTGAGATCTGTTTTTACCTCATCTCTACCAACATGTCACCTGTGCAACTAGAAGCGAAAAAACTCTAGACCATCTTTACTCCACACACAGAGACGTATACAAAGTTCTCCCTCGCCCTCCATTTGGCAAATCTGACCATAACACTATCCTCCTGATTCCTGCTTACAAGCAAAAACTCAAACAGGAAGTACAGTGACGCACTCAATTCGGAAGTGGTCAGATGACGCGGATGCTACAGGACTGTTTTGCTAGCACAGACTGGGAAATGTTCCTGGGATTCATCCGATGGCATTGAGGAGTACACCACATCAGTCACCGGCTTCATTAATAAGTGCATTGACGACATTGTCCCCACAGTGACCGTACGTACATATCCAAACCAGAAGCCATGGACTACAGGCAACATCCGCACTGAGCTAAAGGCTAGAGCTGCCGCTATCAAGGAGCGGGACACTAATCCGGACGCTTATAAGAAATCGCTCTATGCCCTCCGACGAACCATCAAACTGGCAAAGTGTCAATACAGGACTAAGATTGAATCCTACTACACCAGCTCTGTCACTCATCGGATGTGGCAGGGCTTGCAAACTATCACGGATTAAAGGGAAACCCAGCCGCGAGCTGCCCCGTGTCGCAAGCCTACCAGATGAGCTAAATAACTTCTATGCTCGCTTTAAGGCAAGCAACACTGAACCATGCAATGGAGCACCAGCTGTTCTGTGTGATCATGTTCTCCGTAGCCAATGTGAGTAAAACCTTTCAATAGGTTAACATTCACAAGGCCACAGGGCCAGAGGGATTGCCAGGACGTGTACTCAGAACATGTGCTGACCAGCTGGCACGTGTCTTCACTGACATTTTCAACCTCTCCCCATCTGAGTCTGTAATACCAACATGTTTCAAGCAGACCACCATAGTCCCTGTGGTCAAGAACGCCAAGGTAACCTGTCTAAATGACTATCACCCCGTAGCACTCCCATCTGTAGCCATGAAAGGCTGGTCATGGCTCACATTAACACCATCATCCCAGACACCCTGGACCCACTCCAATTTGCATACCGCCCCAACAGATCCACAGAAAATACAATCTCTATTGCACTCCACAGTGCCCTTTCCCACCTGGACAAAAGGAACACATACTGTACATGAAAATGCTATTGATTGACAACAGCTCAGCGTTCAACATCATAGTGCCCTCCAAGATCATCACTAAACTAAGGACCCTGGGATTAAACACCTCCCTCTGCAACTGGATCCTGGACTTCTAGGTGGTGAGGGTAGGCAACAACAAATCCGCCACGCTGACACTTAACACGGTGGCCCCTCAGGGGAGCATGCTTAGTCCAATTCTGTACTCCCTGTTCACCCCATTCCCATCAACGGGGCTGTAGAAGAGTGGATCGTGATCTTCAAGTTCCTTGGTGTCCACATCACTAATGACCTATCATGGTCCAAACACATCAACACAGTCTTGATGAGGGCACGACAACCCATCTTCCCCCTTAGGAGGCTCTACCCACACACTCACTGGATTCTACCCACACACTCACTGGACTCTACCCACACACTGACTGGACTCTACCTACACACTCACTGGACTCTACCCGCACACTCACTGGACTCTACCCACATACTGACTGGACTCTACCCACACACTCACTGAACTCTACCCACACACTCACTGGACTCTACCCACACACTGACTGGACTCTACCTACACACTGACTGGACTCTACCCACACACTGACTGGACTCTACCCACACACTCACTGGACTCTACCCACACACTGACTGGACTCTACCCACACACTCACTGAACTCTACCCACACACTCACTGGACTCTACCCACACACTGACTGGACTCTACCTACACACTGACTGGACTCTACCCACACACTGACTGGACTCTACCCACACACTCACTGGACTCTACCCACACACTGACTGGAATCTACCTACACACTGACTGGACTCTACCCACACACTCACTGGACTCTACCCACACACTGACTGGACTCTACCTACACACTGACTGGACTCTACCTACACACTGACTGGACTCTACCTACACACTGACTGTACTCTACCTACACACTGACTGGACTCTACCCACACACTGACACATACTACAAAACACACACACACTGACACATCGACACACTGTTTATTATCTATCCTGGTCACTTTCATCTCTACCTAGATGTACATACAGTATTACCTCAATTATCTCAACTATCTCATACCCCTGCACATTGACTCAGTACCTGTACTCCTTGTATATAGTCTCATTACTACCTCATACCCCTGCACATTCACTCGGTACCTGTACTCCTTCTATATAGTCTCATTACTACCTCGTACCCTGGCACATTGACTCAGTACCTGTACTCCTTGTATATTGTCTCATTACTACCTCATACCCCTGCACATTAACTCAGTACCTGTACTCCTTGTATATAGTCTCATTACTACCTCGTACCCTGGCACATTGACTCAGTACCTGTACTCCTTGTATATAGTCTCATTACTACCTCGTACCCTGTCACATTGACTCGGTACCTGTACTCCTTGTATATAGTCTCATTACTACCTCGTACCCTGGCACATTGACTCGGTACCTGTACTCCTTGTATATAGTCTCATTACTACCTCGTACCCCTGCACATTGACTCGGTACCTGTACTCCTTGTATATAGTCTCATTACTACCTCGTACCCTTGCACATTGACTCAGTACCTGTACTCCTTCTATATAGTCTCATTACTACCTCGTACCCTGGCACATTAACTCAGTACCTGTACTCCTTGTATATAGTCTCATTACTACCTCGTACCCCTGCACATTGACTCGGTACCTGTACTCCTTGTATATAGTCTCATTACTACTTCGTACCCTTGTCCATTAACTCAGTACCTGTACTCCTTGTATATAGTCTCATTACTACCTCGTACCCCTGCACATTGACTCAGTACCTGTACTCCTTGTATATAGTCTCATTACTACCTCGTACCCTGGCACATTAACTCAGTACCTGTACTCCTTGTATATAGTCTCATTACTACTTCGTACCCCTGCACATTAACTCAGTACCTGTACTCCTTGTATATAGTCTCATTACTACCTCGTACCCTGGCACATTGACTCGGTACCTGTACTCCTTGTATATAGTCTCATTACTACCTCGTACCCTTGTCCATTAACTCAGTACCTGTACTCCTTGTATATAGTCTCATTACTACCTCGTACCCTGGCACATTGACTCGGTACCTGTACTCCTTGTATATAGTCTCATTACTACCTCGTACCCTGGCACATTGACTCGGTACCTGTACTCCTTGTATATAGTCTCATTACTACCTCGTACCCCTGCACATTGACTCAGTACCTGTACTCCTTGTATATAGTATCATTGCTACCTCGTACCCTGGCACATTAACTCAGTACCTGTACTCCTTGTATATAGTCTCATTACTACCTCGTACCCTCGTCCATTAACTCAGTACCTGTACTCCTTGTATATAGTCTCATTACTACCTCGTACCCTCGTCCATTAACTCAGTACCTGTACTCCTTGTATATAGTCTCATTACTACCTCGTACCCCTGCACATTGACTCAGTACCTGTACTCCTTGTATATAGTCTCATTACTACCTCGTACCCTCGTCCATTAACTCAGTACCTGTACTCCTTGTATATAGTCTCATTACTACCTCGTACCCTCGTCCATTAACTCAGTACCTGTACTCCTTGTATATAGTCTCATTACTACCTCGTACCCCTGCACATTGACTCAGTACCTGTACTCCTTGTATATAGTATCATTGCTACCTCGTACCCTTGTCCATTAACTCAGTACCTGTACTCCTTGTATATAGTCTCATTACTATCTCGTACCCTGGCACATTGACTCAGTACCTGTACTCCTTGTATATAGTCTCATTACTATCTCGTACCCCTGCACATTGACTCAGTACCTGTACTCCTTGTATATAGTCTCATTACTACCTTGTACCCTGGCACATTAACTCAGTACCTGTACTCCTTGTATATAGTCTCATTACTACTTCGTACCCTTGTCCATTAACTCAGAACCTGTACTCCTTGTATATAGTCTCATTACTACCTCGTACCCCTGCACATTGACTCGGTACCTGTACTCCTTGTATATAGTCTAATTACTACTTCGTAACCCTGCACATTAACTCAGTACCTGTACTCCTTGTATATAGTCTCATTACTACCTCGTACCCTGGTCCATTAACTCAGTACCTGTACTCCTTGTATATAGTCTCATTACTACCTCGTACCCCTGCACATTGACTCAGTACCTGTACTCCTTGTATATAGTCTCATTATTGTTATTTTATTGTGTTACTGTTTCTTTTTTCCTTTTTTGAGAATTGTTCTTACTTTTTAACTCTGCATTGTGGGTTAGGGGCTTGTAACTAAGCATTTTACAGTAAAGTCTACACCTGTTGTATTTGGCGCATGTGACAAATATAATTTCATTTGATAGGCCTAGCCAGGGTCTTGGGCAGTAGAGATGGGGGATAGGCCCAGCAGTGGTCCAGGGCATTAGGGATAGGGGATGGAGGAGAGGCCCAGCAGTGGTCCAGGGCATTGGGGATAGGGGATGGAGGAGAGGCCCAGCAGTGGTCCAGGGCATTGGGGATAGGGGATGGAGGAGAGGCCCAGCAGTGGTCCAGGGCAGAAGGGATGGGGATAGTCCCAGCAGTGGTCCAGGGCAGAAGGGATGGGGATAGTCCCAGCAGTGGTCCAGGGCAGAAGGGATGGGGATAGTCCCACCAGTGGTCCAGGGCAGAAGGGATGGGGATAGGCCCAGTAGTGGTCCAGGGCAGAAGGGATGGGGATAGGCCCAGCAGTGGTCCAGGGCAGAAGGGATGGGGATAGGCCCAGTAGTGGTCCAGGGCAGAAGGGATGGGGATAGGCCCAGCAGTGGTCCAGGGCAGAAGGGATGGGGATAGGCCCAGTAGTGGTCCAGGGCAGAAGGGATGGGGATAGGCCCAGCAGTGGTCCAGGGCAGAAGGGATGGGGATAGTCCCAGCAGTGGTCCAGGGCAGAAGGGATGAGGATAGGCCCAGCAGTGGTCCAGGGCAGAAGGGATGGGGATAGTCCCAGCAGTGGTCCAGGGCAGAAGGGATGGGGATAGGCCCAGCAGTGGTCCAGGGCAGAAGGGATGGGGATAGGCCCAGCAGTGGTCCAGGGCAGAAGGGATGGGGATAGGCCCAGCAGTGGTCCAGGGCAGAAGGGATGGGGATAGTCCCACCAGTGGTCCAGGGCAGAAGGGATGGGGATAGGCCCAGTAGTGGTCGAGGGCAGAAGGGATGGGGATAGGTCCAGCAGTGGTCGAGGGCAGAAGGGATGGGGATAGGCCCAGCAGTGGTCCAGGGCAGAAGGGATGGGGATAGGCCCAGCAGTGGTCCAGGGCAGAAGGGATGGGGATAGGCCCAGTAGTGGTCGAGGGCAGAAGGGATGGGGATAGGCCCAGCAGTGGTCCAGGGCAGAAGGGATGGGGATAGGCCCAGCAGTGGTCCAGGGCAGAAGGGATGGGGGATGGAGAAGAGGCCCAGTGGTCCAGTGTTAGAGCGTTGGTCACTGACTCTGGGGAGACTTTGTGGGCTAAAGAGCCAGAAAATACAGTACAGTATGCCCTGACATCCTGACAGTATGCCCTGACACCTGACAGTATGCCCTGACATCCCGACAGTATACCCTGACACCTGACAGTATGCCCTGACATCCTGACAGTATACCCTGACATCCTGACAGTATACCCTGACACCTGACAGTATGCCCTGACATCCTGACAGTATTCCCTGACATCCCGACAGTATACCCTGACATCCTGACAGTATGCCCTGACATCCTGACAGTATACCCTGACATCCTGACAGTATGCCCTGAAATCCTGACAGTATGCCCTGACATCCTGACAGTATACCCTGACATCCCGACTGTATACCCTGACATCCTGACAGTATACCCTGACATCCTGACAGTATGCCCTGACATCCTGACAGTATGCCCTGACATCCTGACGGTATACCCTGACATCCCGACAGTATTCCCTGACATCCTGACAGTATACCCTGACATACTGACAGTATACCCTGACATCCTGACAGTATACCCTGACATCCCGACAGTATGCCCTGACATCCTGACAGTATACCCTGACATCCTGACAGTATACCCTGACATCCTGACAGTATACCCTGACATCCTGACAGTATACCCTGACACCCAGACAGTATGCCCTGACATCCTGACAGTATACCCTGACATCCTGACAGTATACCCTGACATCCTGACAGTATACCCTGACATCCTGACAGTGTACCCTGACACCCCGACAGTATGCCCTGACATCCTGACAGTATACCCTGACATCCTGACAGTATACCCTGACATCCTGACAGTATACCCTGACATCCCGACAGTATATCCTGACATCCTGACAGTATACCCTGACATCCCGACAGTATGCCCTGACATCCTGACAGTATACCCTGACATCCTGACAGTATACCCTGACATCTTGACAGTATGCCCTGACATCCTGACAGTATACCCTGACATCCTGACAGTATACCCTGACATCCTGACAGTATACCCTGACATCCTGACAGTATACCCTGACATCTTGACAGTATACCCTGTCTACTGCAAGGTTTCCATCACTTTGTCAAGGACAGAATAAAGGCATAACACGTTTCCCTTTGTCTCACCTTTATTTTTACACTTTTACACTACCTTTTATATTGTATTCCCTTTGAGCTGTGAAAGTGACTATATGAATTTGATATGGTTCTATCTGACAGTCATTCCCTGAACATCCCTCCTCACAGAGCTGACTTCAAATACTTAAAGCCTCTTGTGGAAAGAAATGTATTTAAATTGAACTGAACTGGACCAAACTGAACATATATTAAATGAGGGAGAGAGAGAGAGAGAGAGAGAGAGAGAGAGAAAGAGGGGAGAAGGAGAAGGAAGAAAAAGTGAGAAAAGTGTCATTTAATTTTATCAGACTCAAGACATGTAGGTCCTACCTGATCGTCCTGGTTGTTTGGCCACGGGGAGGGACACCTCAGTGAGGGGTAGGATGTACACATCAGGTCCGCTCTGGGATGCAGGGGACGCCAGGGTGGACAGGTCCGCCTGGTACTCCTCCCCATCGACATTCTCAAACTCCTACAGGACAGAAGGGCAGAGAGGTCAGAGACCATCAAGATCAGAAGTTCAGTGTGTTTGAGATGAGTTTTAGCAAGGTGAGGTAAAGAATCCTTTAGCTTGATCACACAATGCAAAGTTCTTGGAAAAACAAGATGATTTATATAGCAGTGATTCTGTGCAGTCCGACTGCAATGTAGTCCATCAAACAGACAATATTACCTTTAGAAAAAAATCCCTGCAGTATACGAGAACGTAATCCAATTCCGGGAATCCATTTGTCCCCATAGCAGAGAGCAATAGGTTGAAGCAACATTGAGAGGGGAAAGGATAACTTTGTCTCCCTTTGTCTCTGTCTCTGTCTCTCTGTTTCTGTTTCTGTCTCTGTCTCTGCCAGGGGAAGCTGATGTCAGGCAGTTAGGAGGGATTTCCGAGTTAAGCGTGCCTAAATGGAATGGAATTATCTTTTTATGCACTTTTCTCTCTATGTGCATTCTGACCTTGAATTTAACCATGAGAATATTATGCTATTCATCTGTTACTTGTTTGGGGTGGAGATCAACGAAATGAAGGTGCACTGTAAAAAAAATATAAAAAATAATGTTTAAAACTTCTACTTCATCCCAATCCCGGATCCGGGAGCACCCCCATCAGTAAAAAAGCTGACTAGCATAGCCTAGCATAGCGTCACAAGTAAATACTAGCATCTAAATATCATTAAATCACAAGTCCAAGACACCAGATGAAAGATACACATCTTGTGAATCCAGCCATCATTTCTGATTTTTAAAATGTTTTACAGGGAAGACACAATATGTAAATCTATTAGCTAACCACGATAGCAAAAGACACAACTTTTTTTTCTCCACCATTTTTTTCCTGCATAGGTAGCTATCACAATTTCGACCAAATAAAGATATAAATAGCCACTAACCAAGAAACAACTTCATCAGATGACAGTCTGATAACATATTTATTGTATAGCATATGTTTTGTTAGAAAAATGTGCATATTTCAGGTATAAATCATAGTTTACCATTGCAGCCACCATCACAACTCTCACCAAAGCAACTAGAATAACTACAGAGACCAACGTGAATTACCTAAATACTCATCATAAAACATTTATGAAAAATACACAGCGTACAGCAAATGAAAGACAAAGATCTTGTGAATCCAGCCAATATTTCAGATTTTTTAAGTGTTTTACAGCGAAAACACAATATAGCATTATATTAGCTTACTACAATAGCCAACCACACAACAGCATTGATTCAAGCCAACAATAGCGATAACGAATAAACCAGCAAAATATATGAATTTTTTCACTAACCTTCTCAAACTTCTTCAGATGACAGTCCTATAACATCATATTACACAATACATATAGAGTTTGTTCGAAAATGTGCATATTTAGCGGCACAAATCGTGGTTATACAATGAGAATAGTAGCCAAGCTGCCAACAATATGTCGGGAGAAATCTTGGGAGAGGCACCTAATCTAATCAGTAACTAATCATAAACTTGACTAAAAAATACAGGTTGGACAGCAAATGAAAGATACATTAGTTCTTAATGCAACCGCTGTGTTAGATTTTTAAAATTAACGTTACTACGACATACGTTAAAGCGATACCGCACCGAAATTAATGGCGGAATATGAGTTTTACATTTTTCAACAGAACAACGAATTAACATCATAAATAGTTCTTACTTTTTGATGAGCTCCCATCAGAATCTTGGGCAAGTTGTCCTTTGTCCAAAATAATCGTTGCTCGGTTGTAGATTGTCGCCTTCAACTTTGGAATTAGCAGTAAACATTAGCCATGTGGCTAAGACGTGTCCAACTCACTAGAACGCAGCACAAATAAATATCCGAAAATCGCAATATACTGATATAAACTGATATAACTCGGTTTAAAATAACAACATTATGATGTCTTTAACACCTATATCGAATAAAATCAGAGCCGGATATATCTAAGGGCTATAACGGGAGCTTTCTAGAACGCCATCCTGAGGTCTGTCTTGCGTCATGGCGAATGGAGGAAAGACAGGACCCCACATTCCGAGCCCATTTATAAGGCCTCAGATCTGCCTAGCAACTCCATTCCAATTCTCACTATTTGCTGACATCCAGGGGAAGGCGTATGCAGTGCATCTCAACCAATAGAAGACAGGCAAATTAATAAACTGACCTCAGAACAGCCTGCATGATTTCAGATTTCTCACTTCCTCATAGGAAAATTGCTCCAACTCGAGTTCTGTTTTACTCACAGATATAATTCAAACGGTTTTAGAAACTAGAGAGTGTTTTCTATCCAATAGTAATAATTGAGGTGTACGCGATCATGATGAATGGATATTTTACAACCGTCAGGCAAAATTAAGTTCAATGATGAGATGACCCATTCTCACATTAGCAAACGTTGATGGTACAGTAGAAGCAAAATGCAGCATCCTGCAATGCTTGTTGTAAAACCTCTAGTTAACGCTGGTGGAATAAACACTGTGCTCAACAACGCCTGACAAAATGGGTTAAATTGGCAAATGATCAGATACATAAATCAATGAAGTCAATACCATAGAAGAAGTGGTATAATTCTGCACTAAACAGAAGGTGAAACACCAAAATAGTGTTTTCAAACATTCCTGGTAGTTCTCCCAGTCCCTGGTGTTGCAGAACTCGTGATTAAGTCATGTTAATCAATCAAAACACCGTGTAATGTTTCAAAACCTCTCGGAATGATGTTTCAATACTCCAGCAAAGTGAACGTTTTGTCTCATTAACGTTGGTGGAAGCTCAGTTTCCAAAGCACTTTATTTTAACAGTGTACTGTAAGACATCAGATCCATTCTGGAGCCGACCACACTAATACATATTGGATATTAAATAAGAAATCCCTTGGAGAGATCTTCAAAGCTTTGAGACTGAAGTGACACAATAAAGAAGGGATGATGACGAGTGAGAGACGGGAGAGAGCGAGAGAGAGATGGGAGGAGAGAGAGAGATGGGAGAGAGAAAGATGGGAGAGAGAGAGAGTGAGAGAGAGATGGGAGAGAGAGAGAGAGAGAGAGAGAGAGAGAGAGAGAGAGAGAGAGAGAGAGAGAGAGAGAGAGAGAGAGAGAGAGAGAGATGGGAGAGAGAGAGAGAGAGAGAGAGAGAGGGAGAGATGGGAGAGAGAGAGCGATGGAAGAGAGAGAGAGAGAGAGAGAGAGAGAGAGAGAGAGAGAGAGAGAGAGAGAGGAGAGAGAGAGAGAGAGAGAGAGAGAGAGAGACAGAGAGAGAGAGAGAGAGAGAGAGAGAGAGAGAGAGAGAGAGAGAGAGAGAGAGAGAGAGAGAGAGAGAGAGAGAGATATGGAAGGGAGGGAGGGAGTAGAGCGAGGGAATTGGCAGGATTTGGGGAGTGGATATCAGTGTAAAAGCCTCTCAGTTGTAAGGAGTTTAGTGGTGAGGTGGAAACTATGGAAAACTGTGACCCTTTGTAAACTCGTCCTGCACCCACTCCCCTGACTCCCCCCATCCTCCTTACCCCTCCTTCCATCCCTTGCTCGCTCAATCCTGTCCCAAGAGAGAACACACACACATATGCACATACGCAGTCTCACTCAGACAGACAGACACGCACACACACACACTCCCTCTGTTCTCCAAGTCCACAGCTTCACACGGCCCCTACCGACCCACCAAACATCTGTTTCAGGATCAGAGTTCCTGAGACACAGTAAACACCCAGTCCTCTAACACGTACCATTACAGAGATCACAGTGAACACCCAGTCCTCTAACACATACCCTTACAGAGATCACAGTGAACACCCAGTCCTCTAACACGTACCCTTACAGAGATCACAGTGAACACCCAGTCCTCTAACACGTACCCTTACAGAGATCACAGTAAACACCCAGTCCTCTAACACGCACCCTTACAGAGATCACAGTAAACACCCAGTCCTCTAACACGTACCATTACAGAGATCACAGTGAACACCCAGTCCTCTAACACGTACCATTACAGAGATCACAGTAAACACCCAGTCCTCTAACACGTACCCTTACAGAGATCACAGTAAACACCCAGTCCTCTAACACGTACCCTTACAGAGATCACAGTAAACACCCAGTCCTCTAACACGTACCCTTACAGAGATCACAGTAAACACCCAGTCCTCTAACACGTACCCTTACAGAGATCACAGTAAACACCCAGTCCTCTAACACGTACCATTACAGAGATCACAGTAAACACCCAGTCCTCTAACACGTACCATTACAGAGATCACAGTAAACACCCAGTCCTCTAACACGTACCCTTACAGAGATCACAGTAAACACCCAGTCCTCTAACACATACCATTACAGAGATCACAGTAAACACCCAGTCCTCTAACACGTACCCTTAGAGAGATCACAGTAAACACCCAGTCCTCTAACACGTACCCTTACAGAGATCACAGTAAACACCCAGTCCTCTAACACGTACCCTTACAGAGATCACAGTAAACACCCAGCCCTCTAACACGTACCATTACAGAGATCACAGTAAACACCCAGTCCTCTAACACATACCCTTACAGAGATCACAGTAAACACCCAGCCCTCTAACACGTACCCTTACAGAGATCACAGTAAACACCCAGCCCTCTAACACGTACCCTTACAGAGATCACAGTAAACACCCAGTCCTCTAACACGTACCCTTACAGAGATCACAGTGAACACCCAGTCCTCTAACACGTACCATTACAGACATCACAGTAAACACCCAGTCCTCTAACACGTACCCTTACAGAGATCACAGTAAACACCCAGCCCTCTAACACGTACCATTACAGAGATCACAGTGAACACCCAGTCCTCTAACACGTACCCTTACAGAGATCACAGTAAACACCCAGTCCTCTAACACGTACCCTTACAGAGATCACAGTAAACACCCAGTCCTCTAACACATACCATTACAGAGATCACAGTAAACACCCAGTCCTCTAACACGTACCCTTACAGAGATCACAGTAAACACCCAGTCCTCTAACACGTACCCTTACAGAGATCACAGTAAACACCCAGCCCTCTAACACGTACCCTTACAGAGATCACAGTAAACACCCAGTCCTCTAACACGTACCCTTACAGAGATCACAGTGAACACCCAGTCCTCTAACACGTACCATTACAGAGATCACAGTGAACACCCAGTCCTCTAACACGTACCCTTACAGAGATCACAGTAAACACCCAGTCCTCTAACACGTACCCTTACAGAGATCACAGTAAACACCCAGTCCTCTAACACGTACCCTTACAGAGATCACAGTAAACACCCAGTCCTCTAACACGTACCCTTACAGAGATCACAGTGAACACCCAGTCCTCTAACACGTACCATTACAGAGATCACAGTAAACACCCAGTCCTCTAACACGTACCCTTACAGAGATCACAGTAAACACCCAGTCCTCTAACACGTACCCTTACAGAGATCACAGTAAACACCCAGTCCTCTAACACGTACCCTTACAGAGATCACAGTAAACACCCAGTCCTCTAACACATACCCTTACAGAGATCACAGTGAACACCCAGTCCTCTAACACATACCCTTACAGAGATCACAGTAAACACCCAGCCCTCTAACACGTACCCTTACAGAGATCACAGTAAACACCCAGTCCTCTAACACGTACCATTACAGAGATCAAAGTAAACACCCAGTCCTCTAACACGTACCCTTACAGAGATCACAGTAAACACCCAGTCCTCTAACACGTACCCTTACAGAGATCACAGTAAACACCCAGTCCTCTAACACGTACCCTTACAGAGATCACAGTAAACACCCAGCCCTCTAACACGTACCATTACAGAGATCACACACGCACAGAGTTCCTGTAAAATGCACAGTTACAGAGTTCACACAAAGACACAAATATCCACTCACATCTCTCTCCCACACATACAGCTACATAGATCTAACATAAACACCCATCCCTCTCTCAGCCCTCTCTCATCCCTCTCCCAGCCCTCTCTCAGCCCTCTCCCAGCCCTCTCTCAGCCCTCTCCCATCCCTCTCCCAGCCCTCTCATCCCTCTCCCAGCCCTCTCTCATCCCTCTCCCAGCCCTCTCTCAGCCCTCTCCCAGCCCTCTCTCAACTCTCTCCCAGCCCTCTCTCAACTCTCTCCCATCCCTCTCTCAGCCCTCTCTCAGTCCTCTCCCAGCCCTCTCTCAGCCCTCTCTCATCCCTCTCCCAGCCCTCTCTCAGCCCTCTCCCAGCCCCCTCTCAGCCCTCTCCCAGCCCTCTCCTAGCCTTCTCTCAGCCCTCTCTCAGCCCTCTCCCAGCCCTCTCCCAGCCCTCTCTCATCCCTCTCCCAGCCCTCTCATCCCTCTCCCAGCCCTCTCTCATCCCTCTCCCAGCCCTCTCTCAGCCCTCTCCCAGCCCTCTCCCAGCCCTCTCTCAGGCCTCTCCCAGCCCTCTCCAGCCCTCTCTCAGCCCTCTCCCAGCCCTCTCTCAGCCCTCTCCCAGCCCTCTCCCAGCCCTCTCTCAGCCCTCTCCCAGTCCTCTCTCAGCCCTCTCCCATCCCTCTCCCAGCCCTCTCTCAGCCCTCTCCCAGCCCTCTCTCAGCCTTCTCCCAGCCCTCTCCCAGCCCTCTCCCAGCCCTCTCTCAGCCCTCTCCCAGCCCTCTCTCAGCCCTCTCCCAGCCCTCTCTCAGACCTCTACCAGCCCTCTCTCAGCCCTCTCACACATAAATCATACAAATAATGCATTCTATTTTATAGCATTTTTCAAGGACCCAATTTCGCTTTATAATTGTAGAAACAAGTAAAGTAGAAACAATACATGTACTACTATTGTGCAAACTGGTTTAATTTAATGGCATCAAAGAACTCTCCGCTAAAAACAATACAAATGAAATCATTTCTATTACAATCAGCATTAGGACTCATTCACAGCTAGAGTTCAGGCTACTCCCACTCTCCACATAACATCTATCTGTTCTTACCTGAGCTCAAGTTCCATTGGGAAAGCCGGCATGTTGGTCACTCGCACGACACAAGTTCACTTGTACCCTGTACCCGAATGTCTCAGCAGAACAACAAGTGGAAAGCACCTGCAAACACCACCACCACCACCCCCACCAAACCACCTACACACAAGCACCCAGGGGCCCCATGAAGGCCCAGCTGGCTTGGAGGGCATGTGGGTGGCGGTGCCAAACACAGAGCCTACAGTAAGACCATGGTCCTGCAGCTGAGAGGGACTTATTCCAGCAGATCGCTGCTATCTAGCGCTCCAGCGAGACCAGAAGGGTCTATCTCAATGTCATGGATGGAGAGAAAGAGAGGGACAGAAGGATGGAGAGAAAGAGAGGGACAGAAGGATGGAGAGAACAGGAAGCATTAAAGGGAGGAGAAGTGTTTCCCAGTCCAACAGGCAATTCCTGTGCTCCTCCCGAGAGGAGGGAGGGAGAGCGACAGGAAAGAAAGACATTTGGAGGGGGGGGCAAGTGAGAAAAAACGAGAGAAATGGAGCCCCCACAAAAATGTGAGGCAGAAAAAAGGAGTGGGAGGGAAGGCTTTTCACATTCTATCCTCATGACATCATTCTCTCCCCTCTTCTCTAGTTCTTTCTCTTCTATCACTCTCTCTCTTCTCCTGCCGGGGAACATGTGCAGAGCAGGCCTCTTCCCCACAAGGATGAGCACACACACACACGCACACGCACACGCACACGCACACACACACACACACACACACACACACACACACACACACACACACACACACACACACACACACACACCTCTATCATCTCCTCTTCCTGCTCTGGGAGAGGCTGTGTCTAATTCCAGATGGAGGCCCTGGGGCGCGTGGGGCCGGATGTACTGTGGACTCTGGGGTATGCCCTTCCTCAAGCCCTCTCACCCCTTTTCCCCCTCCCCTCTCTCTCTCCCTCCCTCGCCTCTCCCTCTCCTCTCTCTCTTTCCCTCTCCTCTCCCCTTTCCTCTCTCCCTGCTTTCTCTTTCTCCTCTCCTCTCTTTCTCCTCTCTCCCTCTCCTCTCTCTCCCTCTCCTCTTTCTCTCCCTCTCCTCTCTCTCCCTATCCTCTCTCTCTACCTCTCCTCTCTCCCTCTCCTCTCTCCCTCTCCTCTCCTCTCTCTCTACCTCTCCTCTCTCTCTACCTCTCCTCTCTCCTCTCCTCT